>NW_028258316.1:6626896-6779137 GCF_053883595.1 Heterocephalus glaber | reverse complement strand
TTCAAAGGCCCATTTTTAGATTAGATCTTTAAATTTGGGAGATCTGATTTTTTTAAGTTCTTTATATATTCGAAGTAGTAGACCTTTGTTTGAGGAACACCTGGTAAAAATTTGTTCCCACATTGTGGGTTTTCTCTTCACTCTGAGGGTGGTTTCTCTTGCTATGTAGAAGTTTTTAATAAGATGAGATCACAGTTGTTGATTCCTTCTGCTTGTTCATGTGAAACTGATGTTTTGTTCATGAAATCTTTTCCTACACCAATGTTTTCAAGAGTTCTACCTAACCACTTTTCCAGCCGGTTTAATGTTTCTGTTTTAATATTTAGATCTTTATCGAAGTGGATTAAAGATATAAATATTAAGACAGAAACACTAAACTTTTTTTTCTTATTTTTTCTCCATTCCTAGCACTCCCTTCACCCCCTCCACCCTTCCCTGTTTACAAAGAGTTTATTTCCATATTTTCCATTTCTCACCAATTTTCCTTTCCCTTCTTTCCTTTCCCCTGCCCCTACCCCTCCCACTACCCCTACCCCTTTGGACCTTTTCTTCCTATTTTACATTATCGTTTATTCATTCTAATCATTGGTACATTTTAGGTATACAATATAATGACTTTCATCATTGGAAATTTGCACCTTTACATAGTCTCTCTGGTTCTTATTTTTCACCCTTGCCCAGCTCTCCCTTCAACCCCTCCATTCCTCCCTATTTACAAAGATTTTGTTCCTATTTTTCCATTTTCTCATATTAATCCCATTCCTTTCTATCCTTTCCCCAGGCCTCCCACTTCCTTCCCCTTTGCCCCTTTTCTTCCTATTTCACATGACCTATTATACATTTAGTCCTTATTTACACTTTCAGTTTCTCACACCAGAGAAACTATTTGGTATTTACACATGTGTGTCCTATTTATTTTGCTTAAGAGTATTGCCTCAATGTGCATCCACTTAGCTATAAATGTCTCTAATTTCTCATTTTTTATGGCTGAGTAGTACTCCATTTTATTAAAAAAGCCACATTTTCTTTATCCTGTCTCCAGTTGATGGGCATTTGGGCTGTTTCCAAGTTTTAGCTATTACAAACTGTGCTGCTATGAACATGGGTGCACATATATCACTGTGGTATGATTCTTTTAATTCTTTGGGGAAGATCCCCAGCAGTGGAATAGCGGGGTCAAATGGGACTTCCAGTCCTAGTTCTTTGAGGTATCTCCATACTGATTTCCATAGTGCTTGCACCAGTCTACACTCCCACCAGCAGTGGAGCAGGGTTCCTCTTTCCCCACAGCCCCGCCAGCATTGGTTATCGGTTGATTTCATGATAGCAGCCATTCTTTCTGGAGTGAAGTGGAATCTCAGTGTTGTTTTCATTTGCATCTCTCGAATGACCAATGATGTTGAACATTTTTTCATGTATTTATTTGCTATTTCTACTTCTTTGTCTGAGAAATGTCTGTTCGTTTCAGATGTCCATTTTTGGATTGAGTCTTTAAATTTGGGAGGTCTGATCTTTGTAAGTTCTTTATAGATTCGAGATAGTAGACCTTTGTCTGAGGAAGAGCAGGTGAAGATTTTTTCCCACATTGTGGGTTGTCTCTTCACACTGCTGCTGGTTGCTCTTGCTGTGCAGAAGCCTTTTAATAAGAAGAGATCCCATTTGTTGATTGTTTGTGCTAGTTCATGGGCAACTGAGGTTTTGTTCATAAAATCTTTTCCTACACCAATGTCTTCAAGGGTTCTACCTAACCTCTGTTCCAACTGTTTCAGAGTTTCTATTTTAATATTTAGATCTTTAATCCATTTTGATTTTAGTTTAGTGCATGGTGAGAGATACAGGTCTAGTTTTAATCTTTGGCAAGTTGAAGCCCAATTTTTCCAGCACCATTTATTAAAGAGGCTATCTTTTCTCCAGTGAGGGTGTTTGGCTCCTTTGTTGAAGATGAGATGGCTGAGTGTGTCTGGCGTTGTTTCTGCATCTTCTAATCTGTTCCACTGGTCCTCAAGTCTGTTTCTTTGCCAGTACCATGCTGTTTTTATCACAGTAGCTTTGTAGTAGAGTTGCAGGTTGGGGATTGTGATACCCCCTGCCATGTCTCTGTTACCTAGAATTGCTTTTGCTATTCTGGGTCTCTTCTTGTTCCAAATGAATTTTTGTATTGTTTTCGCAAGGTCTGTGAAGTATGCTGCTGGAATTTCAATTGGGATTGCATTAAATATATAGCACAGTTTTGGAAGTATGGCCATTTTTACTATCTTGGTTCTTCCTACCCATGAGCAAGGGGCACCTCCATTTTCTGATATCCTCTTCAATCACTTTTTTCAGAGTGCTATACTATTCAGAGTAGAGGTCTTTGATTTCTTTCTTTAGGTTGTTTCCTAGGTATTCCATGTTCTTGGATGCTATTGTGAAAGGAGTTCTTTCTCCAGTTACTCTCAGTGAGTATGTTATTAACTTATAGGAAGACCACTGATGTTTGTATGTTGACCTTGTATCCAGCAACTCTAATGTTTCCAGGACTATATTGAACAGAAGTGGTGATAATGGATATCCTTGTCTTATTCCTGATTATAGTGTGAAGGATTTCAGTTTTTGACCATTTAGTATGATATTGACTATTGGTTTTTCATAGATAGCTTTTATCAGATTGAGGTAGAGACCATCTATTCCAATTTTCTGGAGGGTTTTATCATGAATGTGTATTGGACTTTGTAAAATGCTCTTTCTGAATCTATTGAGATGATCATATGGTTTTTGTCCTTGGCTCTGTTGATATAGTGTATTGCATTTATTTATTTGGTTGTGTTGAACCATCCCTGCATCCCTGGGATGAATCCCACTTCGTCAGGGTGTATGATCTTCTTGATGATCTTCTCCATTCTATTGGCCAGGATCTTATTAAGAATTTTTGGGCTGAGGATTTAGCTCAGTGGTCTTGCTTCCTGCTGCGCAAGCACAAGGACCCAAGTTCAATCCTCGGTACCAAAAAAAGAATTTTTGCATCTATGTTCATTAGTGAGATTGGCCTACAGTTCTCTTTTTTGGTTGGGTCTTTCTCTGCTTTGGGGATCGAGGTGATGCTTGCTTCCAGGAATGAATTTGGGAGTATGGCTTCCCTTTCAGTTTCCTTGAAGGGTTTAAACAGTAGTGGCAGTAGTTCCTCTCTAAATGTCTTGGAGAATTCAGCAGTGAAGCCATCAGGACCTGGGCTTTTCTTCATTGGTAAGTTTTTAGTTACATTATCAATTTCATTGATTGATATTGAGTTGTTTAGAATTTTTATGTCCTCTTCATTCAACTTTGGTAATTCATACATACCTAGGAATCTGTCCATTTCTTCTGTATTTTCCATCTTATTGACATATAGGTTCTCAAAGGAGGTATTGATGATCCTCTGGATTTCTGCTGAGCCCATTGTAATTTCATCCTTTTCATTCCTAATTGCATGGATTTCAGTCTTTTCTTTACTTTTATTGATAAGGTTGGCTAAGTGTTTATTGATTTTGGTTTGTGTTTTTTTTTTTTTTGAAGAACCAACTCTTTTCTTCATTGATTTTTTTGTATTATTCTTAGTCTCCATGGCATTGATTTCTCCTCTGATCTTTATAATTTCCTCCCTTGTATGAGCTTTGGGCTTGTCCTGCTCTTCTTTTTCTAGAAGCTTGAGATTCAGCATCAGGTTGTTTATTTGAGCTCGTTTTGTTTTCCTAATATGAGTATACACAGCTATGAATTTCCCTCATAAGACTGCTTTCATTGTGTCCCATAGATTCCGATATGTTGTATTGGCATTTTCTTTTAATTGTAGAAACTGTCTGATTTCTTCTTTAATTTCCTCTGTGACCCATTAGTTACTCAGAAGTGTGTTGTTCAATTTCCATGTGTTTATGAAATTCTTGTGGTTTCTTTTGCTATTGATCTCTGATTTCATCACACTATGGTCTGATAACATACAGGGGATAACTTCAGTTCCTTTGCACTTACCTCAACATGTTCTATGAGTGAGTGTGTGGTCTCTTTTGGAGAATGACCCATGTGCAGCTGAAAAGAGTGTGTATTCTGATTTTGTGGGGTGGAACATCTGTAAACACCTGTTAAGTTCATTTGTTCAAGAACTTTGTTGGAGTTCTATTTTGTTCTCTACTTTTGCCTAGTTGATCTATCTGTTTGTAACAGTGGGGTATTTAAATTGATCACTACTATTGTATTAGTGCTTATTTGATTTTTTATGTCCATTAGTATTTCGTATTAGTATATAGTTGGGTGCACTAGTATTTGGTGCATATATATTTATGATTGTCATCTCTTCCTCTTGGATTGTTCCCTTTACAAGCATGTAAGTGCTTTGTTAGTGACCTTTCTTAATTAGTGTTGGTTTGAAATCCATTTGATCTACTAATAGGCTGGCTACTCCTGATTTTTTTCCAGGTTCCTGTCACATGGAGTATTATTTTCCACACTTTAACTTTCAAGTCTGTTTCTTTTTTATTTAAGTGTACTTTCTGTAATCAGAATCTTGTTGGATCTTGCTTCTTGACCCATTCTTCCAGTCTATTTCTTTTGATTGGTGAATTGAGACCATTAACATTGATGGTTATAACTCATATGTATTGACTTATTCTTGTGATATTTTCTTGTAGTTGGATTCTCCCCCTTTACATTTAATTTCTTGTCACATCCAACAGATTCATTCTGCTGGGCTTCCTGGGGTTGTGATCCTCATTTTCTTTTCCTAGGATGTTTTTTAAATTTTTTTGGAGTGCTGGTTTGGTATTCATGAAGTTTCTCAGGTGCTCTTGGTCATGAAAGTATCTTGTTTTTCCATCAATTTTGAAAGATAGTTTGGCATGGTACATCAATCTGGATTGGAGGTTGTTTTCTTTTAGGGCTTGAAATAATTCACTCCAGGCTCTTCTTGCCTGGAGGGTTTGTGTTGAGGAGTCTGCTGTGATTCTGATGGGCTTTCTTTTGTATGTGATTTGTTTCTTTTCTCTAACTGCAGGTAGGATTTTGTTCTTCTGTTGGATATGTGGAATCTTGACTAGTATATGCCTAGCTGTGGTCTTTTTTTTGATCATGGCTAGTTGAGGTCTTATTGCTTCACTTATCTGTATGTCAAATTCTTTTCCCCTGCTTGGGAAGTTTTTTGCCATTACTTCTGTGAACAGGTTTTTTTTTCTGTCATTTGCACTCTCTCCTGTTTCTTCATTGACTCCAATAAATCTTATGTTATTCTTGTTTTCATCATCTAGCAGCTGCTAGATTTATTTCTCATGGTTCCTTACTATTGTTAAGAAATTTTCATTTCCTGATCACTAATGGTAATACTGTCTTCTATATCTGAGATTCTATCCTCACATTGCCTCATTCTGCTGTATAAATTTTCAATTTAGTTGGGGGTTTTTTTGGTACCAGGGATCAAACTTGGGTCCTTGTGCTTGTGGGGCAGGCAGCAGAACCACTGAGCTAAATCCCCGGCCCTTCAATTTAGTTTTTAATCTTTTGTATATCTGTTTGCATATGTTTTATGGATTCCATTTGTTTCCTATGCTGAGATTCCATCATGTTCCTCAGCTCCTCTATTTTTTTTATCTGTGTCTGCTCTAGAGCTACTAATCATGTCTTTCACTATGGACACATCCTCTGTTTTTATCTGAGAAATTATTTCTTATTTCATTTTTTCCAGATCCTCTTTTGTTGCCAGTTCAGGGAGTCCAGGTGTTTTGGTATCAAATCATTCCATCTCACTTCCCCTTGAGATTGCCTTAGGTGATCTGGAAGTCTGGTCAGGGCACTTGTTTATGTGTTTTCTCATTTCAACAGATGCAGCTTCTGTGTCTTTGCTGAGGTGACTTTTTGCTTCCCCAGTGGGCTTCAATTCTCAGCAAGCCTCAGAGAGGCCTGCTCTTTGCTGCTCACCAGTGCACCACTTCCTGGATTCATATTTGTCCCCTTCTGTATCCCTGTGCTGTGCTGTTGTCTGGGTGGGGTTTTGGCTGGGGCCTGGGCACACTTGGGATGGGATCTGGGTGAGCCTCTAGCTGAGGCCTGCCCACCTGCATTGCTGTTGTCTTTGAGGGCCTTTGGCTTTGGGCTGTGCACCCAAATCATTGGTCTCTGGGCAGGCTTCTGGTTTAGGTCTGTGTGCACTAACCAGTGGTGTCTGGGAAGGCCTCTGGCTGTTGCCTGCAGTACTGAACAGCTCTTTTCTAGGCAGGCCTTTGGCTGGAGCCTGTGGGCCCAAGCTGCTGGTGTCTGAGCGAGGCCCTGGCTGGGACCTGTACACCCACATTGCTCTAGTCCACAAGGGCTTCTCACTGGATCATGTAAACTTACTGATGGTATCTAGGTGGGCTGTCTAAAATATTCTTTAAGTATTTTCTGGAGTTGTCATTTGATATTCATAGATTTGTTCTTTTTTTCTGGTACCATGGATCAAACTCAGGATCTTAGGCTTCCAAGGCAAGTGTGGTGCCACTGAGCTAAATCCTCAGCCCAGTTCATTTGTTCTTTTTCATAAAATGTCATTATTTCTCCATCTGTTTTAAAGAACAATTTTGCCCATATGTTAATATGGGTTATTAATTTGCTTTTATGGCTTGGATTATCCCATTTCAAGCTCTTTTGGATGTTAAAATATCTGTTGAAAAGTCTGCTGTAATTCTAATGTGTTTACCCTTATATGTGATTTTTTTTGCTTTACTCTGGCTGCTTTTAAAATTCTGATTTTTTATTGACCATTTGACTCTTCAAGTGTAAGCTGTCATGCAGAGATTTTTTATCATAGCTTGATGATGTTCTGCAAGTTATGCTTATTTGTGTGTTTCTTTTCTCATACTGAAAAATACTATTATGATTTCTAGAAATCAATTAATTATCCCATGTATGGCATCTTCTAGTTTCTCTCTAATTCCAATTAACCTTAAGTTGGTCTTCTTAATGTTGTGTAGTAACTCTTCTATTAATTTTTTCTTTTCTTGGGGCTTCTCTGAGTAATTTGTCATAATTTATAATTTTGTCCTCAATTTTATCAACCCTGTCTTCAGATTGGTTATGCCTCAAATTTATGCATTCTATACAGTTTTTTATATCCCATATTTTTCTCTGATTCCTTCCATACTTTCTCTATCTTTGGTAAATTTCTCATTCATGTTTTGAACTATTTTGGTCAACACATTCAATTTTTAAATTTGTCTCCCTCAAATCCACATGAGTTATTTTGTATGATAAGTCCATACATTTTGGGGTCACGTTCTCTTTGCACATGCCAAGTTTCTTAAACTTTTTTAAAATCCATCTGTAAAGTTTTGTTACCTGGTGTTTGCTTTCCTCTCCATTTGTGCTCCTTGCCTTGGGAGTGTTTGGTGACTTGAGGGTTTTGTTGCCTTAAATTTCTATGCTCCTGCATGTATGTATATCTGTTTTATTCCCTTTTAACCATTTGTGTGTGTGTGTGAGTGTGTGTGTGTGTGTGTGTGTGTGTGTGTGTGTACTGAAGGGTTGCATACAAGCAGAATGAGGAAAGCTTGTAATTTATGTAAAGATCTTTTTCTTAAGATATCAGAGCTGGGGATTTAGCTCAGTGGCACCACACCTACCTTGCAAGTTGAAGGTCCTGAGTTCAATCCCTGGTACTGAAAAAAAAAAAAAAAGATAAAGAATTCACATGATGTGTTTTCAACGTAAATTGTCCAGGTAATATTTACCCTTTCACCCATTTAATTTATGTGGTTTGCACTCTATCCCTGTTTGAGGAAAGAATTACTTCTGTTACAACAGCATCAACATATCTGATTATGCATTGCTTATATGTGATAGACTTTGCATTTACAGTACCTTATCAGTACTCTTTGCAGCCTATATTAAGTTGTTGTTAGCAGTTATTGTGTGATGTGGAAAAAAAAGTAGAGGAGAGAGATTGAAATATGGCTGAAAGAGAAGTGTAAGTCTGTAGTATGGGGAGTAGATGGGGGAATGTAACTGATGAATTAATATGGGTTAAAGTTCTGTTGGAAGTCTTTTATTTGGATGAAAGTGTTAGTTTTGTGAGTTTGAAGAAGATATTTCTTCTGGTAAAAAGGAGATATAGCAGGAGGAAAGTGTACTTTGTGATTGGAGAAGCCTGTAGGTTGTCAGAATCAGTTTATAAATTTTGCACCTGTGAAGTGGAAAAAAGACAAGAGAAGATGGGCATAAATAAGAATGAAGGAAAGGGATAGACTATAGAGGACAGAGGTTGAATACAAGAGAAAATAGGAATAATGGAGAGAACAGAATATACTAAAAGAAAAACATTATGGGAATAATTTAAAAGGTTGGAGAAACAACAAAGGGGAAACAAAATTGTATTGCTATGGGAGCTTGTGTTGAAGTGATTACCCTAGGGAGATGAGAAGAAGAAGAGAAAATAAACACTAACTAAATTCAAGTGCAAAAAGAAAAACACACCACACTAAAAAACCCAAAGCAGACAGAGGAGGCTTCCAGGTCAATGTGCCACTGCTCCCAGTCTAGAGTGGGAGGCTTCTGGGTCAATGTGCCACTGCTCCCAGCACAGAGGAGGCTTTCAGGTCCACATGCCACCACTCGCAGTGCAGAGTAGGCTTTCAGGTCAATGAGTCACAGCTCCCAGAGCAGAAGAGGCTTCTGGGTCAATGTGCCACAGCTCCTAGTGCAGAGGAGGCTTTCAGGTCAATGTGCCAGAGCTCCCAGCACAGAGGAGGGTTCTGGGTCAACATGCCACAGCTACCAGCATAGAGTAGGAGGCTTCCAGGCCAACCTACCAGGGCTCCCAGAATAGAGGAGGTGATCCACCTGGGAACCAGCAGCACTCCCCCCACACACACCATCAAAATGAGAAGACAGGTAAACAAGCCTCAGAACCAGACTTCCAGATCACCTACAGCAACGCCAAAAGGAAACAAGATGGAACACTCTGATACTCAACCACTTGGACTGTCCAAACTAGCAACAAAAGAGGAACTGGAAAAAATGAAATCAGAAATAATTTCTCAGATAACAGCAGAGATGGTGCCCATAGTGCAAGACATGATTAATAAATCTAGACAGGACACAGATTTTAAAAATAGAGGAACTGGGCCAGGGATTTAGCCCAGTGGTTTCGGCTGCCTTCTGCACAAGTGCATGGACCCAAGTTTGATGCCCAGTACCAAAAAAACAAAAAAAAAAAAACAAAAAAAAAAATAGAGGAACTGAGGAACATGATGGAATCTCAACATAGGAAACAAATGGAATCCATAAAACAGATACAAACAGATTTCCAGTAGATGAAAAACTCCATTGAAAGTCTATGCAGCAGAATGAGCAAATGTGAGGGCAGAATTTCAGATATAGAAGATAAGATTGCAATTAGTGACAGGAAAAGAAAAATTGCTTTAAAAATTGTAAGGGAACATGAGAAATCAATCCAGCAGCTGCTAGATGATGCAAAGAAGAATAACGTAAGACTAATTGGAGTCAATGAAGAAACAGGAGAGAGTACAGATGACATGAAAAAACCATTCACAGAAGTAACGGCAGAAAACTTCCCAAGCAGGGGAAAACAATTTGACATAGTGATAAGTGAGGCATATAAGATTCCAACTACCCTTGATCCAAAAAAATCTACACAAAGGCATATAATAGTTAGGATTCCAGAAACCCAACAGAACAACAAAGTTCTACAAGCAGTTAAAGAAAAGAAACAAATCACATACAAAGGAAAGCCCATCAGAATCACAGGAGACTTCTCAATGCAAACCCTCAAGGCAAAAAGAGCTTGGAGTGACATATTTCAAGCCCTAAAGGAAAACAGCCTCCAACTGAGATTGATGTATCCTGCAAAACTATCTTTCAAAACTGATGGTAAAATAAGATACTTTCATAACAAAGAGCACCTTAGGAAATTAATGAATACCAAACCAGCACTCCAAAAAATTTTAGACAAAATCCTAGGAAATGAAAATGAGGATCACAACCACAGAAAGCCCAGCAGAATGAATCCGTTGAGCATGACAAGAAATTAAAAGCAAAGGGGATAATCCAACAAAAAGAAAAAGTCATGAAAATGATAACTCAATACTTATCAGTTATAACCATCAATGTTAATGGTCCCAACTCACCATCAAAAGAAATAGACTGGCAGAATGGGTCAAAAAGCAAGACCCAACAATATACTGCACACAAGAAACACACAATTCAAAAAGAAACTCATAGACTGAAAGTTAAAGGGTGGAAAACAATACTACACGTGAAAGGAACCTGGAAAAAAGCAGGAGTAGCTATCCTCTTTAAAGACCAAGTGGATTTCAAACTCACACTGATTAAGAGAGACAAAGAAGGACACTACATCTTTGCAAAGAAAACAATGTAACAGGACATGACAATCATAAATATCTATGCACCAAACACTAGTGCACCCAACTATATAAAACAAAGACTAACGGACATGAAAAATCATATAAACACTAACACAATAGTAGTGGGGGACCTCAATAATCCATTGTCACAAATAGATCAACTAGACAAAAATTAAGTAATGAAATACTAGAACTCAATCAAACTCTTGAACAAATGAACTTAAAAGATGTTTACAGAGTGTTCTACCCACAAAAATAGAATACACATTCTTTTCAGCTGCACACAGGTCCTTCTCCAAAATAGACAACATACTCACTGTTAGAACATATTTAGGTAAGTGCAAAGGAATTGATGTTATCCCCTTATATTATCAGACCATAATGCGATGAAATTAGAGATCCATAGCAATAGAAACCACAAAATTTTCATAAACACATGGCAATTGAACACACTTCTGAATAACCAGTGGGTCACAGAGGAAATCAAACAAGAAATCAGAAAATTGCTTCAATTAAATGACAATGACAATACAACATGTTGAAATCTATGGGACACAATAAAAGGAGTCTTACAAGTGAAATTCATAGCAGTGAATACTCATATTAGGAAAACAGAGGAAGCCCAATTAACCTGATGCTGAACCTCAAGTTTCTAGAAACCAGAACAAACCCAAAGCCCATAGAAGGGAGGAAATTATAAAGATCAGGGAAAAAACAACAAGGCAATGGAGACTGAGAGAACAATACAAAAAATCAATGAAGCCAAGAGTTTGTTCCTCAAAAGAATAAACAAAATTGACAACCCTTAGCCCACCTTATCAGGAAAAGGAAAGAAAAGGCCGAAATTCATCCAATTAGGAATGAAAAGGATGAAATTACAACGGACAAAGAAGAAATCCAGAAGATCATCAATACCTACTTTGAGAACATATACGCCAATAAAATGGAAAACACAGATGAAATGGACAGATTCCTACAGAAGTATGAATTATCAAAGTTGAATGAAGAAGACCTAAAAATTCTAAACAACCCAATATCAACCAATGAAATTGAAAACGCAATTAAAAACTTGCCAACTAAAAGCCCAGGTCCTGAAAGCATGACCGTTGAATTCTCCAAGACATTTAGAGAGGAACTACTGCCACTACTGTTTGAACTCCTCAATGAAATTCAAAGGGAAGCCATACTCCCCCAATTTATTCCTGGAAGCAAGCAGCACCTTGATCCCTAAAGCAGAGAAAGACCCAACTGAAAAAGAGAACTATAGGCCAATCTCACTAATGAACATAGATGCAAAAATCCTTACTAAGATACCGGCAAATAGAATGCAGAAGATCATCAAGAAGATCATACATCCTGATCAATTGGGATTCATCCCAGGGATGCAGGGATGGTTCAACATATGCAAATCAATCAATGTAATACACTGTATCAACAGAGCCAAGGACAAAAACCATACGATCATCTCAATAGATGCAAAAGAGCATTTGACAAAATCCAATATGCATTTATGTCAAAAAAAAAACCCTACAAAAAATTGTAATAGAAAGTCTCTACCTCAAGCTGATAAAAGCCATCTATGAAAAACCAACAGCCAATATCATACTAAATGGTCAAAAACTGAAATCACTCACACTAAAATCAGGAACAAGACGAAGATGTCCAATATCACGACTCCTGTTCAATATAGTTCTGGAAACATTAGCCATGGCAATTAGACAAGAGAAAGAAATAAAAGGAATAAAAATAGGAAATGAAGAAGTCAAATTGTCATTATTTTCAGATGAGATGATACTCTATATAGAAGACCTCAAGAACTGCACCAAAAGTCTTCTAGACTTAATAACCAAATTCAGTAGAGTAGCTGGTTACAAAGTCAACACACAAAAATCAATAGCTTTCCTCTACATGAACAACAGAGTCACTGAGAGAGAAATAGGGCAAACAATTCCTTTCACAGTAGCATCCAAAAAACTGAAATACCTAAGAATCAACCTAACAAAAGAAATTAAAGACCTCTTCTCTGAAAACTATAGCACTCTGAAAAGACAGATTTAAGATGATATCAGAAAATGGAAATATATCCCTTGCTCCAGGGTAGGAAGGATCAATATAGTGAAAATGGACATACTTCCAAAACTGCTATATAGATTCAATGCAATCCCAATTGAAATTGCAGCAGCATACTTCACAGACCTTGAGAAAACAATCCAAAAATTCATTTGGAACAAGAAGAGTGCCAGGATAGCAAAAGCAATTCTAGGTAACAGAGACATGGCAGGGGGTATTACAACCCCGAACTTCAAACTATACTACAAAGCTACTTTCATAAAAACAGCATGGTACTGGCAAAGAAACAGACCTGAGGACCATTGGAACAGATCAGAAGATGCAGAAACAACTCCAGACACACTCAGCCACCTCATCTTTGATGAAAGAGCCAAATCCCTTCACTGGCAGAAAGATAACCTCTTTAATAAACGGTACTAGAGAAATTGGGTTTCAACTTGCCAAAGACTACAACTAGACCTATATCTCTCACCATGCACTAAACTAAAATCTAAATGGATTTAAGATCTAAATATTAAAATAGAAATGCCGAACCAGCTGGAACAGAGGTTAGGTAGAACTCTTGAAGACATTGGTGTAGGAAAAGATTTTATGAACAAAACCTCAGTTGCCCGTGAACTAGCATGATCAACAAGTGGGATCTCTTCTTATTAAAAATCTTCTGCACAGCAAGAGAAACCACCAGCAGTGTGAACAGACAACCCACAATGTGGGAAAAAATTTTCACCATCTGTCCCTCAGACAAAGGTCTCCTATCTAGAATCTATAAAGAACTTTAAAAAATCAGACCTCCCAAATTTAAAGACCCAATCCAAAAGTGGGCATCTGAAATGAACAGACATTTCTCAAAGAAGTAAAAGCAGCAAATAAATATATGAAAAAATGTTCAACATCACTGGTCATTTGAGAGATGAAGATGAAAACAACACTGAGATTCCACCTCACCCCACACACAATGGCTGCTATCAAGAAATCAACCAATAACAAATGCCGGTGGGGGTGTGGAGAGAAAGGAACCCTTCTCCATTTCTGGTGGGAGTGTAGACTGGTGCAAGCACTGTGGAAATCAGTATGGAGATACTGCAAAGAACTAGGACTGGAAGTCCCATTTGACCCAGCTATTCCCCTGCTGGGTATCTTCCCCCAAAGAATTAAAAGAATCATATCACAGTGACATACGTGTGCCGATGTTCATAGCAGAGCAGTTTGTAATAGCTAAAACTTGAAAACAGCCCAAACGTCCGTCGAATGGAGACTAGATAAAGAAAATGTGGGGTTTTTTATAAAATGGAGTACTGCTCAGCCATAAAAAAATGAGAAATTAGAGACATTTATAGCTAAATGGATCCACATTGAGGCGATACTCTTGAGTGAATTAAATAGGACCTACATGTGTAAATACCAAATAGTTTCTCTAGTGTGAGAAAATGAAAGTGTAAATAAGGACTAAAAGGTATAATAGATAATGTGAAATAGGAAGAAAAGGGGCAACGGGGAAGGGGAAGTGGGAGGGGTAGGGGAAAGGAAAGAAGGGAATGGAATTAATATGAGAAAATTTAAAAATGGAAACAAAGTCTTTGTAAATAGGGAGGGATGGAGGGGTTGAAGGGAGGGTGGTGAAGGGGCAAAAAATAAGAACCAAGAGAGATTATGTAAAGGTGCAAATTTCCAATGATGAATGTCATTATATTGTATACCTAAAGTGTACCAATAAAGAAAAACCCAAAGCACAAGAAATATCTAACAGGAATGCAGTTCAAGTACTCCAACAAGAGAATGTACATGATATTCACATGTGATTACTTTTCCCAAAATCTTGAGTGTTCATATAATTCCATTCTTGCTTGGTTGCCATCTGATTGTCACACTAAAATCACCTCTTTCCTTTGCACTTCAAAACCTACAGAAACCCAATCTCAGGAATTCTCTCCAGCAGTTGACAGGCAGAATCTGACATTTTTGCTGGACTTGGCTTAGGGTCATTCTATCATCTCCCCCAAGGCTTGATCTTAATCTGCTGAAAGATAAAATAGGTAAAACTCTTGAGTCACAAGCACAGGCAAGGACATTCTGAACAGAACTCGAGTTGCACAGGATATAGTACCAAGAATCAACAAATGAAATTATATCAAATTAAAAGGCTTCTGCACAGCAAAAGAAGCAACCAACAGGGTAAAAAGACACCCTATAGCATGGGAGAAATATTTGTCCACTATTCCTTGGACAGAGAAGTAGTATCTAGAATATATGAAGACAAAGAACAGACCCCCCCAAATAAAAGACCCAATAAAAAAATAAGCAACATTAAATGAATAGACACTTCACAGAAGAAGTGCCAATGGCCAATAAATACCTGAAAAACTGTTCAACATCTCTGGCCATAAGAGAAATGCAAATAAAAACTATATTGAGATACCATATAACTCCAGAAAGAATGGCTATCATCAAGAAATCAAGCAACAACACATGTTGGCCAGGATGTTGGAAAAACAAAATCTTCTGTATTATTGCTGGGAATGTAAACAGTACAGTATGGAAATCAGTGTGAAGATTCATCAAAAGACTAAAATTAGAAATTCCATTTGACTCAGCTATTCCCCCCTTGTTATCTTCCCAACAAGTTAAAGTCATCATATTACAGTGGTACATGCATACCATGTTTATAGCAGCACAACTTTTAATAACTAGATCTTACAAATGGCATATATGTGCACTGACAGATGAATGAATAAAGAAACTTGGTATTTTTGCACAATGGAGATAGATATATAAGAATTATATCTCTTTCAAATGGACGAGGGGGCAAAAGATGAAGGAAAAGGGGAGGGAGGAGGGGGAAAGTGGATGGAAAAAAGAATTGAAAGGGACAAATGTTCATGAAAATAGAGTTTTTGCAAATGGAAAGAGGACCAAGAGTTGAGAGCAGGGAGGGAGCAGATGGGTAGGGTTGAGAACATTTTAAAAAGAAGAATTAAGATATATTATGTACATGTGCCAATTCCCATCAATGAATATAATCATTATGTACTAAATATACTAATAAAGAAAAGAACCAAATATCCAAGCACTGTAAAAATAAAAAGAATTTCAGAGAGATGTGTATGTATTTCAGGTCAGTTGAGTCTTCAAATCCTAATGGGAAGACCCCAGCAGGAAAAGGAGTTTGTGGGTGCTTCACTGCATCTTTGAAGAAAGAGGAAGATGTTAGATGAGGAGTCAGAAGCCTACTCAATACTCGGGAAAGGCAGTGAAGTGGCTCCTTCCCTAGGGACCTAGGGAGCACAGATCTTCAGATACTCTCTCGCCCAGTGACACGGATTCAAACTTTGACCTCCAGAGTTGGAAATGAACACATGTATGCTGCTCTAAGCTGGTGGTTTGTGGCAAATTATTACACTGTCACAGAAAACTCATGCATCCAGGAAGGAAACCGGAAGACTCATTTGTTCCCTGAGTATTTGGTGCCTTGCTTTGGCCAAGTAAGACATGGGATCAGGTACCAAAGTGGTAAGCCAAGGGCCAAGGATGCAGCGTGAAGCTTCTGTGCCCTTGTGCACTTAGTGGGGCTTTGGCCACGAGTCCCCAGTTTCCCCTCTCATCCTGGAACCTCTCTGGGCCAGGCAACAAATTTACAATGAATTCTACGTACACCTCTTCATGGTCTACGTGTCTTAACAGGTTTCATCAAAGCAATGAAGAACCGAGGAGCAAGGTAGTGAGGGGCTGGTTCCTTGCTCCATCAGAACTTGGGTTCACCCAGTGAAGTGGCATCAACTCCATGATGAAAATGAAATCATAATTAAGAATAACTGAGTTGGGTTAACTCCCAGTTGTTTAGGAGATTCTACTGCCCATGCCTCCTCAGACATGGCTTCATCGCTAGAGGTGGGTGCTCTTGGTGGTTTATAGAGAGCTTATCATGGGAACCCAGGAGGCTAGAGCACATCCACCCACTTGTCTTTCCCACATTAGGAACTGGGAACTCTGTGGGTTTTGGTACCACTTCCCTATTTCCCATCCAGCATTCAGGTCCTCTCCTTCCAGATGTTTCTGCTTTTTACCTCTTGTCCAACTAATCAGGCAGGGTAGTGGGGACATCAGGCCCTGAGAGTGATGCTGGTGTGAGCCCACCCTCTTCCCTTCCCCTCTCATGGGCCAGAGTCAAGGAGCCCAGACTGAGAGACAACTTGGTTGCATATGTTTATTTAGCCCAGAAAGCAGGGCTCCATCAGGGAGGTGGCTTTTGGGGTGATGAGTGGGCAGCGTTGCACTGTAAGAAGCATCTTCTAACTCTCTCCACGGCATTGTTGCTGATGTGGCAGCCAAATTTAGGCACTGGTGACAGTAAGAACAGGAGGAGGAGACACAGGAGGCCCCTAAGAGGGCGGATCAAGGTAAAGATGACTGGTCTTCAGGGTTGGGCTAGGAGAGGAACAAAGGAAACCCCAAGACAAGTAGCCCACCCTGCCCTGGCCTCCCATCAACTCCCTGGCCAGCCATACTCACTGTCTACTCAGCCATCAATGCACTCCCCTGTGGGGAGAGAGAACATAAGAGCAAGCAGGTGCATGCACACACGAGCACGTGCACATGCGTGTGTGTGTGTGTGTGTGTGTGTGTGTGTGTTTCATCTCTGGCTGCCATGACCCATGAACTACTTCTGACTGCTTCTGGCTGCCTCAGGCTCAGCCTGGCTGAGCTGCAGATGATCTGATTTGGAGCTTCCCTGATTCAAGGCCTGGAGATGGGATTTCCCAAAAAAGCTGAGACTCACAGAGCCTTGGTACTAAGGTCTCTGGCCTGTTTACATGCCAGTCCTGTAGCCCCACAGCCTGTGTCCCAGATGGCCTTGCTGAAATCTCTGCCCAGGCCAGGCCCCCTAAAAAGTAAGAACATCTTCCTTGTTAGGAATTAAGAAGACCCACGGGAAAGGGGAGGTGGCCAGGAAAGCAAGACACAATGTAGGGGCAGGAGGTGGCTCATGCAGAAGAACCAAGGTATGGAGAGGTGATGGCCCAGGGCAGTAAGACTGGTGAAAAATGGACCTGGGCTTGAAATTGTCATCTGACCTGTCTTTGGCTAAACTCTCAGGGAGCCACTTGGGGCCAGAATCCCTGGGGAACTACAGACCCTTGATTGGTCATTACCACCCCTCCGGTGACTGGACTGGGAGATTGACTCTTTCCTGTCCCCTGTTGTTGATTGGGCAGCATCAGGCCTGGAGAATCTCATGTCCCCTCCTCCTTCCCCCATCTGATCATTACCAATTGGGACAGAGAAGGCAATGTTGTCCTTAGTGAAGTCCAAAGAAGTGGTAAATTTGATGAAGCGCTCCTTCAATTTGTGCCTCAGCTTCTTGGTTCTCCCTGTGGTCCAGATGGTTGGTGAGTGACCAAGAGAAAGATACTTTCTAATTTTTTTAAAGTTTTAGGGGACAGGGTCTTGCTATATACTTCAGACTGGCCTTAAATTCATAATTCTGCCTCAGCCTCCGAGAGCTGTTGAGAGGCATGCACTGCCACTACTGGCTCACCCCATAAATACTTTTGAATGAGTGAATGAGGCCTCAGAACCCTTTTCAATGTAGGGTCTGTGAAAAAGACCTCTTCATTTAGGGGGTCTCAAAGTGGGGAAGACTTTGGAGTCTTGAGGTACAAGGCTCCCCTCCCTTATGTATTGCCAGGAACCAGGTCCCTGAGAGGATGGAGTGAGGACTCACCGTAGAGGGTCATCTTGTAGTACCACTTGAATCTGACAATCTTCTCCACATAAACCATGGCAAAATGACTGTAGTTGGTGGCTGCCACTCTCACGATGTAGCTCATGACTCCACGGTAACCTGCATTGTGGATGATGAAGGTCATTCCTGTCCTGGCTAGGATGAAGGGACTGTCCCCATCCTACTAAATAAGTCAACACAGGTGGCTCCTCACAGGACAGCATCTGTGTGGAGAAGCAGGGTGGCCTGTGGCCTTCTGGAAGGACTCTGCAAGCTGAATCCCAATCCCAGGGTCCCCTTACTCAGGACTCACTTGTCAAGTTGCCCAAAGTGAACTGGCCGGGTTGGAAGCCAGGGAAAAGAGTTTCCACAGAGTGTTCACAGACCTCGTCCCTGTGTGAACAAGAAATGGTGGAGGCTGAGAAGGGAGTTGTCACAGGCTTAGTCCCCATGAGCTTGTGGAAATGGGGCCAAGACTGCAGCAGGATTCTGAGGCCCTAGTTCAGCCCATCCCATGTCAGCTTGTCCCCCACCATGGCAGGGAACTTGCATGGCCCAGCCCATATCCAGGATTTTCCCACTGAGCCTCTGAATGGTGTGTTGCAGAGGCTACTTGGGCCTCCCTCTGGGCCTCACAGTCTCCTCTGCTGCCTTCCCCTGGGGGAAGGCAAACCTTTCCTAGTTTTGCCTTGCTGCTTCTCTTTTGCATCACCTGACAATTTATTTTGAGCTTCACTATGCTCCACTACAAGCAGTGCCCTAGCGCTGGAGCCACAACCTGATTTTCATGAGTGTACCCCACCCCTGCAACCCATAGCCAAGCCTTCAGTCCTCCCTTGCTGTGACCCTCAATTTTCACGTGCTCTAACTACAATCCGCCCAGTGGCCAGAGCCAGAATTCACTGAAACTAAAAGATACTGGGTTTCCCCTCCTAGTCCTCATCTGCCCCCCTCTGCCATCACCCAACCAGAAGTGCCTAGCCACAACTTTGTATTTTTTTTTCCAAACTCCCTTGCGGCATCTGCACCCAGATTCTGGCCCTTGCAAGAGCTGAAGATGAGGCCATGCCTTGGGCAGGTTGCCCCAGCTAGGAGCTTGTGAATGTTCCCCTCCCAGCTCATCATCAGCTCCCATTTGGTGACCACAGTGATGATTGGTTGGCAACTCTGTTGCCTCCTAATGTGAGGCTCTGTAACCCAGAGTCCACCAGCCCCTGGTGTGACCCTTGTATCTCCTGTTTTGATGATGTGGTGTTTATAATGGAGATTGAACCCAGGGCCATTGCCCCTAGCTATATCACCAGCAATTTTTTAAAAGATTTTTTTTGAGACAAGTCTCCCCTAATTGTCCATGGTTGCTTCAAATTTGTGGTCTTCTGGTCTGTTTCTGGAGCTGAGAATGCTAGGTTTACAGGGAGGTTGGCTCCTTTAGAGTCACTTCCCTCCACACCCTAGATGGAGGACTTGATTGGAAAGCCACAGAGATCCAGTGTCCCTCCTCCTGCTCTGGGACACCCTACTCTCTGTCTTGTTTCTACTGACTGTATGTGTTTGTGCTGGAGCACCCATGCATGTTGATGGGAAAGACAGAGAAAGATTGGGTGCAGAGTGGTGAGATGAATGACATTGTCCCATAACTCAGGTCACCCCTTAACTATGACATCAGACTGCCTTTCAGACCCTCAGGAGGTAGTGGCTCACCTGAGCATTGAGGTGTTCACATTGAAGCTGTGGTCGTCTTGCAGCTCGTAGTTGACACTGTACATTGTTAACTGACTTCCGTTTCCATTCTGAATTGTGTTGTCTGCCACTCCCAAGGAGTACCACTTCCCCTGGAACTGCAAGGGGCTGGTGACAGGCAGAACCCAGAGATGTCCCCAGAAGCACCCCTTCTGTGCTGTCCCTGTTTGTACCTCTGGGAAGCCCTCTGGGCAGCTGGATGCAGGGATGGCCTGCAGTGAGAATTGGACATGAACTTGGGGCATCCAGGGTTAGGATAGACTCTGGGTATCTAGATAGCCCTGAATTTTCATGATGGCTTGGCCCTGGGCAAGTGGAATGTGCACCTTCCAGAGCCTCAGTTTTCCTGGCCGAGGAGACAGACAGAAGATGTCCCCACCTGGTATGCACTGGCCCTTGTCTCCCTGAGTCCTGCTCCTCCCACCAAACACTGCCTCTGAGTCCTTTAGCCTCTCCTCCCCTGTCCTCCCACTGTTCCTGTGTCACGGACTCATCCTGCAGCTGCTCTTCCCAAGATCTCACCTGGTCATCCTGGAAGTCTGGCTGGAAGGGAACCTTGTTCAAAGGTGGGATCTTGATCATGTCTGGAAAAAAGGCCTTTGTCTGCAGGCCCCCCAGCAGGATGAGGCCCAGACACAGGAGACCCAAGGCCATGGCCTGAGAGAAGCTACTGATTCTGGAAGGTGTAGAAGGAGGAAGATGAATGCTGAGGTGGCCAACCAGGAGGAACTATATATACGACACCTGGTTGCAGCCCCCTCTATGGTGGGCTGATCCGTTCTTTGCTAAATCCAGGAAGTGTGAGTCAATTGCCAGCAATTCCTTCAGAAACACGTGGCAAGATATCAGCACTCCCCCTGCCCAGTCAGGATTATGCAAGGTAGAGACAGGAGAAGGAGACAGATGACAAGAGGGACACACCCAGAGCTCCAGGGTGACAGGGACAGCGTTCATTGTGAGCGCTTGCTGTGCCTCTTCCCTTCCTCTGTCCATCCCTTGGGTCAGAAGCTTCAGTCTGGAGAAGCTGTCATCTCTGCCCCTGTGTACACAGAGTGAGACTCTGTGCTGAGGTCCCCTTGCCATAACCCAAAGAACAAAGAATGGGCCAGACCTGGTGGTGCAAGCCTGTGGTCTCAGCACTTAGGAGTCTGAGCCAGGCAGATTGCTGCACATTTGAGTCCAGCCTGGACTACACAGGGAGTTCAATCCAGTCCTCAATGACAGATTGAGAACCTGCTTGAAGAATCCAAAGTGATAGTAGGAGGAGAAGGAGAAGGATAGGGGAAGAGGTAGGGAAAGGGAAATAATAGTGATGATGATGGAGGAGGAGAAGGAGGAGGAGGAGGACGAGGAGGACGAGGACAAGGAAAAGGAGATGACTAGAAGGAGAAATAATGCAGAGTGATCTGCTACTTGAATAGGCCCTGTGCTGCTTCCTTGTTCTTGTAAAGGTCATGGCAGTCTGGAGTAGCTGACAACGGGCATTGTGGACAGAGAAGATCAGAATGCCTGCTCTGAGCCCAGCTCCTGGCCCTCACAGAAGCCCCAGGATACATCCTTGAGCCCAGACATGCCTTGAGTGCCTCTTCCCTCATACATTTCCAACCAGTTTGCAGGAGCACTCAGGAGAGAAAGGTTGTGGTATGAGCTCAGTTGCAGCCTCAGGGACTTTGCCACTCCTGTGAGCCCAGCAGGTAGAGGCTTGGAGCCAGGCGCATGAGCCATGCATGTGGCTGCTTAACAGAGCTAAATCCTGAGGCTGCAATTGAACTCATACTACTACCTAGACTGAGGGACCAAGTGAGGCAGGCAGCCACCCAGGGCAAAGTGAGCTGCACTCTGCTGTTATGTACTCCAGGTGCTTTGGGTCGTTGTTTACGAAGATTTGGCCTTGTCCTTGAAATGTCATTCAGATCAGCCCTTGGCCTCTGGACACATCCTTGGGCTGTGGAGCTCAGCGGCTCACGCTAGAGTTTCAGAAATGTCCCTGATCTGACTAACTATAGAATTGTCGGAGGGGTGGGCTTTTTCCACACTGGGGGCCCAGCCAGCATCCTGGGGTAGCAGTGATGTGTCCCAGGTCCTGTGCAGAGTCCCCCTGAGATGGCTCACTCATGAGTGCAGCCACTTCCAGCATGCAAAACCTGGGGCTGGACTGAGGATTTGCTGGCTTTTTATGGGACTAAGAGGGCCTGCAATGGTTCTACCCACCTGCTTCTTGGACCTAGCCTGGGCTTTTGGTGGTGGGCCCTATGGGCTGAGTCTTTAAAGGAGTTCCTGTGCTTTTGAGCAGGGTGTGGCCTCAGTCCCCACACCATAGAGCCCTCAGTGCACCCCCACCCCAACTCTGCTGGGTGATGAGAAGGCAAGAAGTGAACCTGAGCTAACCTGTGGCCACCAGAGCCTGGCCCCCTCCCAGCCCCCCTCTCTTCTCCCAGCCCTAGTGTCTACACCTCCACTACTCTCTATGTGGTTGAAAAGTATCATCCGCCACCATAGGTGCACATGTCTCTAATCCCTGCACTCTGGGAAGCTGAGGCAGGAGGATTGCAAGTTACACCGAAGCCTGGGTAACTTAGCAAGACTCTGTCTCAAAATGAAAAAATAAACGAGCACTCGCTCTCCCTGATGGAATAGGAGAAAGGCTAGGTTCATATGTTTCTGGAAAAAATACTTAAGACTTCTTGCTGTGCCGTTCATGTTAGATTTGCATGCTCTGTGAAATGAACTTAAAAATTACTTTTTTATTTGAATTAGATTAATACTTAAATATCTTCTTTAAAGAATAATCAATTTATTTCAAAAATTAGAAAAATGGGTAAATATTTTAAGCCTCAGAGTTGATAAGATGTTCCCTTGGTTTTCCCATAAAGAAAATAATTTTTTATCTTTCATATTTTGTAGAGTGAAAACTTCTTCTCTATTACAGTACATATTTTTGACTCCTATAGTGTCAAGATAGAAGGAATTAAAAATATACGTACAATGTAGATCTTAGCCTTTTCAAAGTATCTCAAATCTGTCTCGCTGGTTATGCTAGATTAAGTATCTGGTTCTGGTTCATCTGTCTGAATGATCAATAGCACTAAATAACCATTGCAATACACCAGGCCTTATCCTTAGAAGGAAAAATTTAGCATGTGTTTAAATTTGTAAACGTTTCATGACACAAGCGGAATTTGAAAGAAGTGTACGTTATAACATTGGAACTCAGTGCTACATTAAGTAGTCCTTTGGAAGTAGGAAAATGTTTATATTGGAAGACAATGTAGAGGATTTTAAAAATGTAGGGATTTGAGAAGACTTTTTGATTTAAAATGGTAAATTATCCTTTAAACTGGGAGCACTTTCTTTCAACAAAGGATTTTTTGTGTGAAAAATGTATATCTTCTGTGCCTTAATTTTTATTTTAAATTTAATAAAACGGTTTCTTTAAAAAAAGTTGGACAGTTCAATGTGAAGGGCATAGGTTCATTTTCTAGTACGGGGGGGGCAAAAGCAAAACATAGAGCCAGGGGTGGTGGTGCATGATTGTAATTCCAGCACTTGGGAGACTGAGGCAGGAGTATTGCTGCAATTTCGAGGCCAGCCTGGGCTACACAGCAAGACCCTGTCTCAAAAAACAAAAAACAAAATAAAGAACAAGAGCGAGGCAAGGAGCATCACAATCCTTGACTTCAAGTTATACTACAAAGCTACAGGGATAAAAACAGCATGGGGGGAAAACCCAGAAATGTGCATCAGTGGAACAGAATAGAGTATTCAGAAACAACTCCATCCACTCTCAGCTACCTTATCTTTCAAAAAAATCACCAAATCCTTTCACTGCAGAAAAGATAGCCTCCTTAACAGATGATGCTGGGAAAACTGGCTATCCACATGCCAGTAATTCAACCTATGCCCATATCTCTCACCATGAACTGAACTAAGATAAAAATAGATCAAAGATCGAAACATTGTAACAGAAAGCTTAATGTGCTAGAAGACAAAATAAGTAAAACACTTGGAAACATAGGTGTAGGCAAAAGCTTTCTGAATGGAACTCTGGTTACACAAGTAACAATACAAAGAATCAATAAATGGGATTACATCAAGTTAAAAAGCCTCTGCACAGCAAAAGAAACCACCAACAGAGTAAATAGATAACCTATGGAATGGGAAAAAATTTTGCCAGCTATTATTCACAAAGGATTAATATCTAGAATATAAAAAGAATTCAAAAAATTAGACATGCCAAATTTAAAGACCCAATTAAAAATGGGCATCTGAAATGAATAGACACTTCTCAGAAGAAGTCCAAATGGTCAGTAAATATATAAAAAAATGTTCGACCTCACTGATCATTTGAGTAATGCAAATTAAAGTAACACTGAGATTCCATCTCACTCTAGGAAGAATGGCTGTCATGAAGAAATCAACCAATAACAAATGCTGGTAAGGTTTCAAGGAAAAGACATTCTTCATTATTGGTGGGAGTGTAAATTGGTATAACCACTATGGAAATCAGTATGGAGATTCCTCAAAAATTTAAAAATAGAAATTCCATTTGACCCAGTTAGTCCACTTCTAAGTATCTTCCAAGAAGAGTTAAAACATTATACCACAATGATATATGCATACTCACATTTATAGAAGCACAATTCTTAATAGCTAAATCTTTTTCTTAATAGCTAAATCTTGAAAGCAGCCAATATGACCATCAACAGATGAATGGATAAAGAAAACGTGGTATGTATAGACAAGGGAGTATTAATCTGCCATAAAGAATGATAAACTTGAGACATTTGTAGGTAAATGTATGCACCTGAAGGCATAATGGTAAGTGAAGTAAATCTGACACACAAGCTTATATATCACATGGTTTCTCTTATATGAGAAACTCAGTAAGTAAGTAAAGTTTGAAATAAAAGACAGATCGAGAGAGAAGGAGAGAGAAAGTTATTGTAATCCAGCATGGACAATGCATCTAAAAGTGTATGATGATTTAATATAATTGTCGTATCTTTTATATATCATTGCCCTATTGATCTGGTTGTTAATCTGTACCTGTTAATTAACGTTATAAGGACTTATAAGGTAAATAAAAGGATCTGATTCTGGTAAAAAGTTGAGGTGGAAGGGGAGGGGTATAAACAGTACTGAGAGGACATATAATGTATCAATTCCTCACAATGAATATAATCATGTACTGCAGCATGTACCAAAAAAAATTTTTTAAAGAACACACTCCTTAAAAATAGAACTTGTTAGGGCCGGGGTTTAGCTCGGTGGTTCCGGAGCCTGCCTCACAAGCACAAGGTACTGAGTTTGATCCCTGGTACCAAAAAAAATAGAACTTGTTATAAATATCAAGAAAGTAAATGAGAAGTATACAAACGACAAAGAAGAGTCTCCTACATTCTACAATAACAGTGCTGTAGGCGGAATCAGATATAGCTCAGGTTAGGAACTCAACTACTGAAGCCCTTTTGTGGCTGAAGAGAGGTCTCAAGTTTCTAAAGGGGATTTTGACAGAGTGAAAAATTGGGAAAAGAATACCCAGATATCCCTGGATAATGTGCATGATAAAACATTATGGCCATACACTTATAGGTACTTCCCAGAATTTTTTCAATAGTCAAGGGGGCAGCTCCACCCTATGAAGATTTTGTGGCTGCATTAACCACAAAGAAAGATGACAACCGGAAAGAAGCATTCAGCACTAGGATGCAGAGCTGTCTCAGCCTTTACTTTGCTGCCATGGAAAAGCAGCTGGTCATGCTGGACACTTCGTATGAAGTCTTTGGGCCAGAGTCTGATGAGATGGTGTGACAGCCTCTCCTACCTTTAGGGAATAATGTTTGCTAAAGTGTTGCACTGCTGTACTAAATTTTGGGCAGCAGTTTCCACTCTGTCCAACCCCTTTCCTTCGGGGTGTGAAAAAAGTAGGTAAATTCAGTATTTTATATATAATTTTTTAATGTGTGTTTAAAAATCAAGGTTCTATACATTTCAGTTCAATGAGACTACTAGAAACAAAATTATAACTGTTACAGCCTTGACTAGGAAGTAATAAAAGCAGATTTGGGGCTGGGGATTTAGCTCAGTGGTTCTGCCGCCTGCCTTGCAAGTGCAAGGTCCTGAGTTCGATACCCAGTACAAAAAAAAAAGCAGATTTGACAAATAGATTTGTTCGTATTGTGTTTTATATTGTTTTCTTTTAGTTTTTAGCTTTAATTCATCAACCAAAGCCAAGCTGCCTATTTATTCTGTGTCAAGGAATAAAATTCATAGCCAGTGTTGAAACATTTTAGGATTAAGTTGAACACTAGAGGGAGGGCAAGCTCCTATGTTGAAGGAATTGCGATGTAGTTTGGTAATCCTTGACATTCTTCAGGGGATTTGCTCTGTGGCTCTGTCAGTGAGAAAAGCTGTGTAGGGAAGAGGTGTGGGCATTGTTGCAACCATGCTGTTGTGGGACAATGTGGACAAGAACTGCCACCCTCTTGACAGGTGAGAGATTGTGGCTTAGGATGAGTGTTGTGCCCTAACCCCTGCTGGAGGACAGGTTGGGAGAAGTGGGACAGGTCATTTGGGATGACACCTATCTTGAGATGACACCCACTCTTTCCCACATTTCCCTTGCTTTATCTCAATTGGACCTCAAAAAAAAACCATGGGACTCAAGGAGATGCTTATTCCACTTCCAAAAGAGTGAGTAATACATGTGACAGCAGATGAATACAGTAAGTTCTTTCCACTGGTCAGAAGTCCCAAGGGAGAGTCTTCTTACTTCAATGACCTGGGTAGGGCTTGCTATGGCAAAACCTGCCCTCCTGATGCTATCTTTTATGAAACTGTTGCCATCAGTGAACCATGTGTTAAACATCCCTGTCAATCAGTGCTCTGTCATATTAGGGTGACTGGCATAATTTTGGGTGATAGTTTGCTCATACTCATGTTCTGTTGGCTAGTTGGGAGGGTTGGGAGGAGGGTGGCTGAGTTTAGAACAGCGCAAAACTGATGAGAGACATCTGAATTTTCATTAGAATGGCCTGATATTCACTGGTCATTCAAGAGATGCAGATGAAAACAACACTGAGATTTCACCTCACCCCAGAAAGAATGGCTGCTGTCAAGAAATCAACCAATAACAAATGCTGGCAGGGGTGTGGGGAAAGAGGAACCCTTCTCCATTGTTGGTGGGAGTGCAGACTGGTGCAACCACTGTGGAATTCAGTATGGAGATAACTCAAAGAACTAGGACTAGAGGTCCCATTTGACCGAGCTATCCCCCTGCTGGGTATCTTCCCAAAAGAATTTTAAAAATCATACCATAGCGATATATGTTCACCCATGTTATCTCTTTTTTGGTTAGGTCCTGCTCTGATTTTGGTATCAGGGTAATAATTGCTTCCAGGAATGATTTTGGAGTATTGCTTCTCTTTCTATTTCATTAAAGAGTTTGAGGAGAACTGATAGAAGCCATCTATGAAAAACCAACAGCCAATATCATACTAAATGGTCAAAAACTGAAATCCTTCACACTAAAATCAGGAACAAGACAAGGATGTCCACTATCACCACTCTTGTTCAATATAGTTCTGGAAACATTAGGCACGGCAATTAGACAAGAGAAAGAAATAAAAGGAGTAAAGATAGGAAATGAAGAAGTCAAATTGTCATTATTTGCAGATGACATGATACTCTATATAGAAGACCCCAAGAACTCCACCAAAAGTCTTCTAGACTTAATAACCAAATTCAGTCAAGTAGCTAGTTACAAGGTCAACACACAAAAATCAATAGCTTTCCTCTACACCAATGACAGACTCACTGAGAGAGAAATAGGGCAAATAATTCCTTTCACAGTAGCATCCAAAAAACTGAAATACCTAGGAATCAACCTAACAAAAGAAATCAAAGACCTCTTCTCTAAAAACTATAGCACTCTGAAAAGAGAGATTGAAGATGATGTCAGAAAATGGACAGACATCCCCTGCTCCTGGGTAGGAAGGATTAATATAGTGAAAATGGCCATACTTCCAAAACTGCTATATAGATTTAATGCAATTCCAATTGAGATCCCAGCAGCATACTTCATAGACCTCGAGAAAACAATCCAAAAATTCATTTGGAACAAGAAGAGACCCAGAAGAGCAAAAGCAATTCTAGGTAACAGAGACATGGCAGGGGGTATCACAATACCCAACCTGCAACTATACTACAAAGCCACTGTGATAAAAAAAAAAAAGCATGGTACTGGCAAAGAAACAGACCTGAGGACCAGTGGAACAGATTAGAAGATGCAGAAACAACGCCAGGCACACTCGGCCATCTCATCTTCGATAAAGGAGCCAAACACCCTCACTGGAGGAAAGATAGCCTCTTTAATAAATGGTGCTGGAAAAATTGGGCTTCAACTTGCCAAAGATTAAAACTAGACCTGTATCTCTCACCATGCACTAAACTAAAATCAAAATAGATTAAAGATCTAAATATTAAAATAGAAACTCTGAACCAGTTGGAACAGAGGTTAGGTAGAACCCTTGAAGACATCGGTGTAGGAAAAGATTTTATGAACAAAAGCTCAGTTGCCCGTGAACTAGCACAAACAATCAACAAATGGGATCTCTTCTTATTAAAAGGCTTCTGCACAGCAAGAGAAACCACCAGCAGTGTGAAGAGACAACCCACAATGTGGGAAAAAATCTTCACCTGCTCTTCCTCAGACAAAGGTCTACTATCTCAAATCTATAAAGAACTTCAAAAGATCAGACCTCCCAAATTTAAAGACCCAATCCAAAAATGGGCATCTGAAATGAACAGACATTTCTCAGACAAAGAAGTAGAAATAGCAAATAAATACATGAAAAAATGTTCAACATCACTGGTCATTCGAGAGATGCAAATGAAAACAACACTGAGATTCCACTTCACTCCAGAAAGAATGGCTGCTATCATGAAATCAACCGATAACCAATGCTGGCGGGGCTGTGGGGAAAGAGGAACCCTGCTCCACTGCTGGTGGGAGTGTAGACTGGTGCAAGCACTGTGGAAATCAGTATGGAGATACCTCAAATAACTAGGACTGGAAGCCCCATTTGACCCTGCTATTCCCCTGCTGGGGATCTTCCCCAAAGAATTGAAAGAATCATACCACAGTGATATATGTGCACCTATGTTCACAGCAGCACAGTTTGTAATAGCTAAAACTTGGAAACAGCCCAAATGCCCATCAACTGGGGAATGGATAAAGAAAATGTGTTTTTTTTATAAAATAGAGTACTACTCAGCCATAAAAAATGAGAAATTAGAGACATTTATAGCTAAGTGGATGCACATTGAGACGATACTCTTAAGTGAAATAAATAGGACACATGTGTAAATACCAAATAGTTTCTCTGGTGTGAGAAACTGAAAGTGTAAATAAGGACTAAATGTATAATAGGTAATGTGAAATAGGAAGAAAAGGGGCAAAGGGGAAGGAAGTGGGAGGGCTAGGGGAAAGGATAGAAGGGAATGGGATTAATATGAGAAAATGGGAAAATAGGAACAAAATCTTTGTAAATAGGGAGGACTGGAGGGGTTGAAGGGAGGGCTGGGCAAGGGTGAAAAATAAGAACCAGAGAGACTATGTAAAGGTGCAAATTTCCAATGATGAAAGTCATTATATTGTATACCTAAAATGTACCAATGATTAGAATGAATAAACGATAATGTAAAATAGGAAGAAAAGGTCCAAAGGGGTAGGGGTAGTGGGAGGGGTAGGGGAAAGGAAAGAAGGGAAATGAAAAATGATGAGAAATGGAAAAAACGGAAATAAAGTCTTCGTAAATAGGGAAGGGTGGAAGGCTAGGAATGAGGAAAAAATAAGAACCAAGATGCATTATGTAAAGGTACAATTCCCAATGAGAAATGTAATTGTGTTGCATACCTAAAATGTACCAATAAAAGAATTTAATTTTTTAAAAAAAGAGTTAGAGGAGAACTCGCATTAGATCTTCTCTAAATTTCTTGTAGAATTCAGCAGTGGAACCACCAAGACCTAGACTTTTCTTTCTGGGTAAGTTACATTTTCTATTTCAATGGCTGATATTGGGTTATTCTGAATTTTAATATCTTCTTGATTCAGCTTTGGCAACTCATATGTATCTAGGAATCTATTTCTTCTGTGTTTTCCATCTTATTAGAGTATATGTTCTTGAAGCAGGTATTGATGATCTTCTGGATTTCCACAGGATCCATTGTGATTTCACCCTTTTCATTGCTACTTGTATGAATTTGAGTTTTTTCTTTCCTGTTTTGATAAGATTGGCTAAGGGTTTATTGATTTTATTAAATCTTTCAAAGAACTGTCTCTTTGATTCATTGATTCTTTGTATTGTTTTCTTAGTCTCAATTGCATTACTTTCTGGTCTCTGCCTTATAATCTCCTCCCTCCTACAAGCTTTGAGCATGACTTGTTCTTCTTTTTCTAGGAGTTTGAGGTTCAACATTTATTTAAGGTTATTTATTTGAACTCATTCTATTTTTCTAATGTGAGAATTCACTGCTACAAACTTCCCTCCTAAGACTGATTTTATTGCATCCCCATAAGTTTCAGTATGTTGTGTTGGTATTATCATTTAATTGTAGAAACTGTAATTTCTCCTTTAATTTCATCTGTAATCCATTGGTTATTCAGGAGGGTGTTATTTTATTTCCATGTGTTTATGGAGTTTTTTTGTTTGTTTGTTTTGCTGTTGATTTCCAATTTCATTTCACTATGGTCAGATAATATCTGTGGTATAATTTCAATTCCCTTCTATTTACCTAAGTATGCTCTATGGGCTAGAATGTGGTCTGTTTTGGAGAACATCCCATGTGTAGCTCAGAAGAATCTGTGTGTTCTGATGTTTTGTGGTGAAGCATTCTGTAGACATCTACTAAGTCCGTTTGTTCACAAATTTGATTCAGTTCTGATATTTCTTTGTTGATTTTTTTATCTAGTTGACCTATTTGTGACAGTGGGGTATTAATGTTTCCCATTACAATTGTGGTGGTGCTTATTTAATTTTTTATATCTGTTAATATTTGTTTTATATAATTTGGCTCACCTATATTTGGTGTATATATATTTATAAATGTGATTTCCTCTTCTTGAAGAATTCCTTTAACAAGTATGTAGTGACCTTCTTTGTCTCTTTTGATCAATCTTGGCTTGAAGCTCATATTGTCTTCAAATAGAACAGCTAACCCTGCTTTTTTCTGGGTTCCTGTCATATGGAACATTGTTTTCCATCCTTTGACTGTCCTGGATGTTTTTCCTGGGTAGGGGCTATAGGTAAGAACTGGTCAGTCACTGTGCTTTTTTTGAGATCAGCTTCTTATTTCCCATCTGGTCTCAAGCCCTCTCCTTCCACGATGGGTTCTGGGGACAGCAGGCCCTGGGAGTGATGGTGGTGTGAGCCCTCCTCAAGGGTCAGGGGACAAGGAGCACAGACTTAGAGATCGGGGGACATGTGTTTATTTAGCAGAAAGGAGAGCTCCATCAGTGGGGTGATTTGGGGGATGATGTGTGGGCAGCACTGCACTATAAGAAGGATCTTCCAGCTCTCTCATAGGCACTATTATGGCTGGTGGGACAGCCAGATGCCTCCTTTGGCAGAAGTGACAGGAAGAACATAGGGTGGAGAAACAGGAGGCACCTGAGAAGGGAATGAAGAGTAAAGATGGCTGTGGTTCAGGTTGGAGGAATGGGAGAAACAAAGGCAGCCTCACCCTGCCCTGGCCTCCCATCAGCCCCCTGCCCAGCCATACTCACTGCCCATTCAACTATCAATGCACTCCTCTGTGCGGAGAAAGACCATCAGAGCAGGCAGGTGTGGGAGTGCGTGTGTGTGTGTGTGTGTGTGTGTGTGTGTGCACGCATCTGTGACCTCTGGCTGCCACCACTCCTGTCCTGTCCCTGGCTGCCTCAGGCCCCGCCTGGCCCAGCTGCAGAAGATCTTGGGCTTTCCTGAATTCAGAGCCTGGGAATAGGATCCCCAGAGGGGCTGGCCTGTTTACCTACTGAATCCTGCAGCCCCTCAGCCACTGGCTCTGGGTGGCCTGGCTGGAGATTACTGCCTAGAAGAGTCCACATGAAAGGAAGGACAACTCCCTTGTCAGTATGACCAAGCTCCATGGGGAAGGGGGAGGTGGGCAGGGTAGCAAGACACAATGCGTGGAAAGGAGGTGGCCCAGGGCTGAAGACCCAAGGCACAGAGAGGAGCTAGCCCAGGAAACCAAGAACCAAGTTATGGAGAGGAGTAGGCCTATGGCAGTGATATTGGGGAAATTCTGACCTGGGCCTGAAATTGTCCTCTGGCCCAGCCTTGGCTAAACTATCAGAGGGACCACTTAGTGCCAAGGGACCCTGGGGAACCACAGGCCCCAGAGTGATCACTACCACCCATTTAGTGACTGAACAGAGGACTGAGCCTCTCTTCCCTGAGGGGGCAGCATCAAGCCTAGAGAATCCCATCCCCCTCCCCTCTCCCCAGATGGTCATTACCAGTGGGGACAGGGAATATGATGTTGTCATCAGTGAGGCTCAGAGACTTGGCAAGTTTAATAAAGTGCTCCTTCAGTTCAGGGCTCAGCTCCTTGGTTCTCCCAGTAGCCAAGATGATTGGTGAGTGACTAACAGAAAAACACTTTATAATTTTGAAAGAAAGTTTTTATAAGATGAGGAGTTGCTATGTAGTTCAGGCTGATCTTAAACACACAATCCTCCTACCTCAGCCTCCCAAGTACCAGATGACAGGTGTGCACTGCCATTGCCAGCTCACTCCATGAATACTATTGAACCGGTGAACAAGGCCTCAGACCCCTTTCCCATGGAGGGTGTATGGAAAGACCTCCTCCCTGAGGGGGCTCAAAATGGACAACTTTGAGGTCTTGGGGTATAGGGGATGGAGTGAGGACCCACAATAAAGAGTGGTCTTGAAGCACTGGCCTCTGAGGAGCTGAGCCATGGGCCGCCAGTAGTACCGCCCCTCCAGGCCTCCTCCCTCTAGACTCCAGGCTGCACCACTACCTGGATACACACTGCAGGGGCACAGGGAGTCATAAAGGCGATTGTCCTGATCTCCAGAAGATAGAGCAGAAGTGAACAACAGAGAGAGGGCCTCTCTGAGGCTCCTCAATGAAAATTGAAGCCCACTGGAAAAGTGAAGAAAATCTCTGCAATAAAGGCACACCAGACCATCATAGTTGGTAAGTTGGAGGGATCAGCACCTCCCATCGGAACCTGGACTATCTTCAGAGGAAAGGCAGCTGGAAACTGGAGTAGAACCTTGCAGAGTTCAATCCAGCAGGAGGTCAGGGAGCTCAACCTGGGCCTTGCAGCCAGAAATCTGCCTGAATCTCAGGGGTCTGCTGCTAGCTTGCTGAGACTAAATGACTTAGATCTGCACACTGCTGCCCACATTGTCTACTGTGACAGCAGAGACATACCCTGAAGGAGGCCCTCTATTTTTATTTTTTCAGTTATTTTTTCTCTTATTTTTAATTTTTTTCAAATTTGTTTTTTCCCTTCCCTTTTTTCTTCTCTCTCTCTCCTCTGTCTCCCACCCCCCTGTCTTCGACCTTGCTTCATCTTGTTTCCTTTTTGTTCCTATTCTTGTCCAAATTCAGAATTCTTTTTTCTTTCTTTTTCTTCCTTCTCTTTTTCCTTCTCTTGATTGTCATTAGTTCTATAGGAAAGTGAATACAGTTTCTAGATTCCCTATTGCTGTTACTTTGTTCTGTTCTTGTCTTTGTTCTTTTCTTCTGACTTTTCCTATTGTGCTAAACACTTTCCCAGAGGTTGCCTGATCTTCCTATGTCTTCTGGCCTCATTTCTAACCTTTCCCTCTCCTTCTACCTATCAATTCCTCCCTCCCCAACTCCTTCTAAGTCCTAATCCCAAAGGGTAAAGTTACTATATTGAAGAGTTTCTTCACTACAAATATATTTTGGTGGAGGGGTTGAAGGGAGGGCAAGGGAAGGGGGAAAAAAATAAGAACCAAGAGAATGTGTAAAGGTGCATATCTCCAATGATGAATGCCATTATATTGTACACCTAAAATGTACCAATAAAAGGACATACAAAATAAAAAATAATAAAATATATATGAGCCTGTTGTCATATAGGTAGGTTTTCAAGCTAGGAATATATTTTCCTTAATAGATGTTATTCAAATTTTATATTTCCTCCAGAGTTAGTTTCATTAATTTGTCTTCCAAGGTACTTCTTAGAAGTTGTCAAATTTATTTCAAAAAAGATTTTTGTGATATGCTTTCTATACCCTTTTAAATTCTGTAAAATCTGTGGTAATGTCTTCTAGATCTTGTTATTATAATTTTAAAAATGTATAATTGATATTGTATAACAGCAAATGGGAGGGGTGGGGGAAAGGAAAGAAGGGAAAAGAAAAATATATATTTTGGGGGGCCGGTCCTCAATTTTTGCTTAATTCACACTGTTAAAGGTGATAGATTAATAGCTACCACAAATTGTCATTCTCTAAGATGTGCTTGATGATATTGTTGCTGATTGTATCACCTGGGCTAAGGTATTGTGATTGAACTAATCAGTTGTCCTTCCTGGTATACTGAAAATGAGATTGCCTAAGAGTCATTAGAGACTCAAAACCTACAGACCAGCTATATCTGAAAGACACCTCTGAGCAACAATCATTCAATAAAGGTTCTAAATACAAGCAACAAAGATATTTACAATAAGAAATATTGAAGTATCAACCCAGGAATTAAACCAAAAACAGCACCAACAACAAAAATAGAAATGAGAAGACACCTAGGCAAGAAGCAAACCTAGACTGCCAGCTCACCAAAGGCAAATTCTGGGAGAAACAAGGTGGGAAAATCTGATAACCACCTGGACACACTGAACTGATAGTGCAGAAAGTAATAAAACAGATGAACAAGGCTCTAGAAAAATTCAAAACAGAAATAATTTCCCAGATAACTACAGAGATGGAGAGCAAAATGAAAGACATGATTAAAGATTCTAGCATAGAAAAAAATAGATGCGATCAGGACAAAGATGGAAGCCACGAATGCCTGGCATAAGAAAGAAATGGAATCCATGAAACAGATTCAAACAGATATCCAGGAGATTAAAAATTCTATTGAAAGTATTCACAGCAAAATATGCCAATGTGAATACAGAATATCAGATATAGAAGACAGGATTGTGGTTAGTGACCATGAAAAGAGAAATCTCTTAAAAATAGTAAGGGATCAAAAGAATTAAAAGAATCATACCACAGTGATATAGCCACACCTGTGTTTATAGTGACACAGTTTGTAATAGCCAAAGCTTGGAAACAGCCCAATTGCCCATCAACTGGAGATTGGATAAAGAAGATGTGGTTTTTTAATAAAATGGAGTACTACTCAGCCATAAAGAATGAGAAACTAGAGACATTTATAGATAAGTGGATGCAAATTGAGGCCATATTCTTAAGTGAAATAAATAGGACACACATGTGCAAATACCAAATAGTTTCTCTGGTATGAAAAACTAAAAGTGTACATAAGGATCAAAATGTATAATTGATATTGTGAAATAGGAAGAAAAGGTCTAAAGGAGTAGGGGAAGTGGGAGGAGTAGGAGAAAGGAAAGAAGGGAAAAGAAAAAACATGAAAAAAGTAAAAACATGGAAGCAAAGTCTTTGTAAATAGGGAAGGGTGGAGGGGGTGATGAGAGGGCAGGGGAATGGGGAAAAATAAGAACCAGGATACATCATGTAAAGGTACAAGTTCCCAATGATGAATGTAACTTTATTATATACCTAAAATGTACCAGTAAACTTAATGGAAAAAAATAGTAAGGGACCATGAGAAATCTATCCAGCAGCTGCTAGATGGCACAAAGAAGAATAACATAAGATTGATGGGAGTCCATGAAAAAGCAGGAGAAAGTACAAATGACATAAAAAACTGTTCACAGAATTACTGACAGAAAACTTCCCAGATAGAGTAAAAGAATTTGATATACAGATAAGTGAGGTATATAGGACTCCAACTAGCCATGATCAAAAAAAAATCTACACCTAGACATATAATAGTCAAGACCCTGGAAACCCAACAGAAAAAAAACACTACAAGTAGTTAGAGAAAAAAAGCACATACAAAGAAAACCCCATAAGAATCACAATAGACTTTTCAACACAAACCCTCTAGTCAAGGAGAGCCTGGAGTGAGGTATTTCAAGCCCTAAAAATAAAACAACCACCAACCTAGATTGATGTAACCTGCAAAACTGCCTTTCAAAATTGATGGGGAAATAAGATACTTCCATGGCACAGAACACCTGAGAAACTTCATGAATACTAAACCAGCACTCCAAACAATTCTAAACAATATCCTATAAAAACACAATGAAGGTCACAACTCCAACAAGGCCCAACAGAGCAAATCTATCAGGCAAGGCAAGAAATTTAAGGGAGAAGGGGAAAAAAAAATTTTTAAAAAGAGCCAACAACAGGAAAATAACACGATAATGATAAGTCAATACATATCAGTTATAACCATCAATGTTAATGGCCTCAATTCACCAATCAAAAGAAATAGACTGGAAGAATGGATTAAGAAGCAAAATCCAACAATATGCTGTATACAAGAAACACACCTAACTCAAAAAGAAATTCATAGCCTGAAAGTAAAAGGATAAAAAACAGTTCTCCATGCAACAGGAATGTGGAAAATAGCAGGGGTAGCTATCTTATTTGCAGACAAAGCAGATTTCAAACCAAAACTAATTAAGAGAGACAAAGAAGGTCACTACATCCTTGTAAAGGGAACAATCCAAGAGGAAGAGATGACAATCATAAATATATATGCATTAGCTGGGGATTTAGCTCAGTGTTTTCGCCTCCTGCTGTGCAAGCACAAGGACCTGAGTTCGATCCCAGATACCCAAAGAAAAACATTAATTATATATATATATATATATATATATATATATATATATATATATATACATGCATCACATACTAATGCCCCCAACTATACAAAACAAATATCGATGGACATGAAAGACCACATAAGCACTAATACAATGGTAGTGTGGGCTCTCCATACCCCACTGTCACAAATAGACATATCACCTAGACAAAAAAATCAACAACAAAATACTAGAACTGAACCAAGCCTTTGAACAAATGGACTTAATAGATGTCTACAGAGTGTTCCACCCCACCAAATCAGAATATACATTCTTTTCAGCTGCACATGGGTCATTCTCCAAAATAGACCACATGCTAGCTCATAGAACATGTCTAAGTAAATGCAAAGGAAATGAAGTTTGCCCCTGTATATTATCAGACTATAATACAATTAAATTGAAGATTAATAGCATAAGAAACCACAAGAACTCCACAAACACATGGAAATTGAATAACACTCTCCTGCACAACCAATGGGTTACAGAGAATATTAAAGAAGAAATCAGACAGTTTCTACAATTAAATTATAATGCCAATACAATATACAGGAACCTAGGGGACACAATGAAAGCAGTTCTATGAGGGAAATTCATAGCATTGAATGCCCGTACTAGGAAAACAGAGTGAGCTCAAATAAACAAAGTAATGCTGAGCTCAAGCTCCTAGAAAAAGAAGAGCAAGACAAACCCAAAGCTCGTACAAGGGAGGACATTATAAAGATCAGAGCAAAAATCAATGCAATGGAGACTAAGAGAATGATACAAAAAAATGAATCGAAGAGTTGGTTTTTCAAAGAAATGAATAAAATCAATAAACCCTTACCCAACCTTATAAAAAAGGAAACAAAAGGCTCAAATCCATGCAATTATGAATGAAAAAGGTGAAGTCACAACAGATCCAGCAGAAATCCAGAAGATCATCAATGACTACTTCAAGAACCTGTACTCTAATAAAATGGAAAACACAGAAGAAATGGACAGATTGCTAGATACATATGAATTTCCAAAATTGAATGAAGAAGATATAAAAATTCTAAACATGCTAGGGATATAGCTCAGTGTTGCCACAGCCTATCTCGCAAGCACAAGGTCCTGAGTTTGATCCCCAATACCAAAAAGAAAAAAAAATTTAAACACCCCAATTACAATCAGTGAAATTGAAAACATAATTAAAATTTTACCAACAAAGAAAAGCCCAGGTCCTGATGGCTTCACTGCTGAATTATACAAGACATTTAGAGAACTATTGCCACTACTCTTTAAATTCTTCAATGAAATTGAAAGGGCAACAATACTTCCAAATTCATTCCTGGAAGCAAGTGTTACTTTGATTCCAAAAGCAGAGAAAGACCCAACCAAAAAAGAAAACTACAGGCCAATCTGCCTAATGAACATAGATTCAAAAATCCTCAATGAGATAGTGGCAAACAGAATACAGAAGATCATCAAGAAGATCATACACCCTGACCAAGTGGAATTCATCCCAGGGATGCAAGGGTGGTTCAACATATGCAAATCAATAAATATAATACACTATATTAATAGAGCCAAAGACAAAAACCGTATGTTCATCTCAATAGATGCAGAAAAAGCACTCAACAAAAACCAACAGCCAATAATGATAAAAAAAAAAAAACCTTTCAGAAAATTGGAATAGATGGTCTTTATCTCAACCTGATACAGGATATCTATGAAAAACCAACAGCCAACATGATACTAAATGGTCAAAACTGAAAACCTTCACGCTAAAATGAGGAACAAGACAAGGATATCCACTATCACCACTCCTGTTCAATATAGTTCTGGAAACACTAGCCACAGCAATTAGATAAGAGAAAGAAATAAAAGAAATAAAGATAGAAAACGAAAAAGTTAAACTGTCATTATTTGCTGACCACATGATACTCTACATAGAAGACACAAAAAACTCCGCCAAAAGACTTCTAGACTTAATTGACAGATTTGGTAGAGTATCAGGTTACAAGGTCAACACTCAAAAATAAATAGCCTTCTTGTAGACAAATAACAAACTCACTGAGAGAGATACTAGGGAAACAATCACTCTCATAATAGCATCCAAAAAAAAGGAAATATCTAGGAATCAATCTAACGAAGGAAACTACATTGAAACTACATTGAAAACTACAGCACTTTGAAAAAAGAGATCAAAGGGGATATAAGAAAATGGAAAGACAAGGATCCAGGAGGAAGTCATTTACTCTTATCTTTTCCTGGCTCTTGAGCACTTCCCCCCAGGTGGGTGGGAGTGCAGGGACGGAGATGCAAGATGAGCACCATGTTTGCAGACACTCTCCTCATCGTTTTGATCTCCATGTGCATACCTCTCCTGGAGGAGGGCATTACCTAGGTCCTAGTTTACAGAACAGACAAGTACAAGAGACTGAAGACAGAAGTGGAAAAGCAGAGTAAAAAACTGGAAAAGAAGAAGGAAACAATAACAGAGTCAGCTGGTCAGCAACAAAAAAAGAAAATAGGCAAGAAGAGAAACTGAATAAACAGATCTTTCAGTGGTTCAGATGAAATCCATGTTTGCAGTTGGCTTTTGTTTCATTGGCCTCATGGGAATGTTCAATTCCATATTTGATGGCAGAGTGGTGGCAAAGCTCCCTTTCACCCCTCTTTCTTAGATGCAAGGCCTGTCTCATCAAAACCTGCTGGGAGATGACACCAGACTGTTCCTTCATCTTCCTCTATATTCTCTGTATTATATCAATTCTACAAAACATCCAGAAGATTCTTGGCCTGCCCCTTCAAGAGCTGCCACCAAGCAGGCAGGTGGATTTCTTGGCCCTCCACCTCCTTTTGGAAAGTTCTCTTGAACTCAGAGAGACGCTTTTAATTCCTGTCATTCTTTCTAAACATTCATGTCAGACTGGCAACTATTTTATAGCAAGAGCTGTAGAGCCATCATCTCATTTTGAGTTGTTTCTCAACTTTTTTGTTGTTGTTGTTGTTACAGGGGATCAAACTTGGGTCCTTGCACTTGCAAGGCAGGTGGTGGAACCGCTGAGCTAAATCCCTGGCCTTGTTTCTCAACTTTTTTAATATGATTAGGCACCTAACAAACAGGATAGTACTTTTTGTCATAATTTTTTTTAAATCACTACACTGATAAGTCAAGTTCAGGTGATTTTTTATGTAGTGAAAAAACAAATCTCTTTCTTGCTTTGCTTACATTAATATTTTCTGAGGGAGCAACTCTCAAGGCTGTGTGTGTGCCATCTACCGTGGAACCTGACTCTCCATGAACAATGGAGAGCTAGAAGAAAAATTTAATCTGTGTAACTGAACTTAATTGGAACTGTTTGTTGTGTTTTTAAAGCCAAATCACTTAATATCAATAAAGAAGCCAAATTTCTGACCAAAAAGAAAGAAAGAAAATGGAAAGATATCCCTTGTTCCTGGATAGGAAGAACCAATATAGTGAAAATGGCCATACTTCCAAAACTGCTATATAGATTCAATGCAATTCCGATTGAAATCCCAACAGTATATTTGACAGAACTAGAGAAAACAATCCAAAACTTCATCTGGAACAAGAAGAGACCTAGAATAGCAAAAGCAATTTTAGGTAACAGGGACATGACAGGGGGTATCATAATCCCCAACATGAAACTATACTACAAAGCCACTGTGATAAAAACATCATGGCACTGGCAAAGAAACAGACCCAAGGATCAGTAGAATACATTAGAAGATGCAGAAACAACTCCAGACATACTCAGCTACCTCATCTTTGACAAAGAAGCCAACCATCCTCACTGGAGGAAAGAAAGATAGCCTCTTTAATAAATGGTGTTGGAAAAACTGGATTTCAACCTGCCAAAGATTAAAACTAGACCCCTATCTTTTACCATGCACTAAACTAAAATTGAAGTGGATTAAAGATCTAAATATTAAAACGAAACACTAAACTTGCTGGAAGATAAGTTAGGTAGAACTCTTGAAGACATTGGCACAGGAAAAGACTTTATGAACAAAACCTCAGTAGCACAGGAACTAGTGCAAAGAATCAACAACTGGGATCTCATCTTATTAAAAAGCTTCTGCCCTGCAAGAGAAACCACCAACAGAGCTAAGAGACAACCTACAATGTGGGAAAAATTTTATCAGCTGTTCCTCAGACAAAGGACTACTATCTAGAATATATAAAGAACTTAAAAAATCAGACTCCCCAAATATAAAGATCCAATTCAAAAGTGGGCATCTGAAGTGAACAGACATTTCTCAGACAAAGAAGTAAACCCAGCAAATAAACATATGAAAAAAATGTTCAACATTACTGGTCATTCGAGAGATGCAGATGAAAACAACACTGAGATTCCATCTCACCCCAGAAAGAATGGCTGCTATCAAGAAATCAACCAATAACAAATGCTGGTGGGGTTGTGGGGAGAAAGAAACCCTTCTCCATTGTTGGTGGGAGTGCAGACTGGTGCAATCACTGTGGAAATCAATGTGGAGACACCTCAAAAAGCTAGGATTAGAGGTCCCATTTCACCCAGCTATTCCTCTGCTGAGTATCTTCTCAAAAAAATTAAAAGAATCATACCACAGTGATATATGCATACCCATGTTTATAGTGGCACAGTTTGTAATAGTTAAATCTTGGAAACAGCCTAATTGCCCATCAACTGGAGACTGGATAAAGAAGATGTAGTTTTTTAATAAAATGGAGTACTACTCAGCCATAAAGAATGAGAAACTAGAGACATTTATAGCTAAGTGGATGTACATTGAGGCCATACTCTTAAGTAAAATAAATAGGACACACATATGTAAATACCAAATACTTCCTCTGGTGTGAGAAACTGAAAGTATAAATAAGGATCAAAATGTATAATTGATAATGTGAAATAGGAAGAAAAGGTCTAAAGGAGTAGTGGAAGTAGGAGAGGTAGGGGAAGGGAAAGGAATAAAAATATGAGAAAAGGAAAAATATGGAAACAAAGTCTTTTTAAATAGGGAGGGGTGGAGGGTGTGAAGGGAGGGCAGGGGAAGGGGGAAAAATAAGAATCAAGTTAAATCATATAAAGGTACAAGTTCCCAATGATGAATGTAACTGCATTGTATACCTAAAATGTACCAATAAACTTAATGGAAAAAGAAAATAGTGGCCTTGAAGTACATTCTGTACTTGAACACCTTCTGGAAGAACATCAAAGCAAATTCATTGTAGTTGGTGGCTGCCACTTTCATGGTGTAGCTCTGAACTCCGATGTACCCTGTAGTGTGGATGGTGAGCATCATCTTTGCCCTGGCCTGGTTGAAGGGACTGTCCCCATCCTCCAAGACTGGTCAACAGGACCTTCTTCTCACAGAACTGCATGTGTGTGGAAAAGTAGAGAGGTCTGCCCTTCTGGGAGGACTCTACCCCCCAAATCCCAGCTCCAGGGCCCTCCTCACTCAGGACTCATGTGGCATGTTGCCCAGGGTGAACTGGCCGGGCTGGTCATTTGGAACAACAGTTCTGATGCAGTGATCCCAGACCTTGCCACTATGGGAGGGAGAGAGGGATAAGGTTTGAGGAAAGAGTAGACAAAGGCCTGGGCTGCATGAAGTGTGCCAATGCTGCAGCAGGATTCTGAGGCCCCAATCTGAAGCCACTATGGTGGAGACCCAACCTGGCCTGCTTCATGGCCTTGGCCTTCCTCTCTGAGCCTCTTCCTGGTCTGCTGTGGCGCTGCTTGACCCTCCCCTCAGCATTCACTGTCCCCTCTGCTGCCTCCCCAGAGCAGCCTGTCCCACACACAGACCCCAGGCACTGAGCCCTGCTCTTATCTTGCTGCTCCCCTTTTCCATCTCTTCTGCAATTTCCTCTGAGCGTCCCGTAGATTCCAAGCCAATCTCTTCTCTAGCCCTTGGGCCACAATTGACCTCTCTATATGTGCCCAACTCCTGCACTCCAGTGCCAAGGCTCCCAATTCTGCCTTCCTTGTGCCCCTTGATCTTCAAAAGCTCCAACTCCAATCCATCCAGGGGCCAGAGCCAGAACACACTGAAGGAGGATGAGTCCTGGCTTTCCCTTCTTTGAGTCCTCATCTGCCCCACCTCTGACATCTCCTGCGTAGGACTTTCCAGCCTCATCTTCATGATTGTCCCCCCACCTCCCCTCTGGAATCTGAGCCCTGATCCTAGCCCTTGCGGGAGCCCCAGGCCAACACTGACTCAGGGTGAGATGCCCCTGAGACTGGCCTGGGAGCACTCCCCTCCAGGCTGTTCATCAGCCTCTACTCAGGTGGCCATGCTGATGCCTGGCTGCTTTGCAGCTTCCTAGGGTGAGGCTCTCTGACTCAGAGTACTCCAACCTCTGCTGAGATCCCCGTGCCTCCTTTTTTCTGGTGGTAGTGGTTGTAGTGGGGATTGATCCCAGGACCTTTGCCCTTAGCTGCATCCCCAGCACTTTTTAGGTTTTTAATTTTGAGACAGGGTCTCACCAAGTTACCCATGCTGGCTTCAAATTTGTGGTCCTCCTGTCTTAGCCTCCTAAACTGAGCATGTTAGGATCACAGGGAGGCTGGATCCTTTAAGGTCACTTCCCTACAATCCCTAGATGGAGGGCTTGGGTGGGATCCCAGGTTGGGTCCAGTATGCTCCTCTAGCTCTTGGATGCCTTCCTTTGTCATGTTTCTACTGCCTGTGTGTGTTTGTGCTGTCGGTAGTGAGTAAGAAGAGAGGAGAGAGGAATGACAGCATTCCTCAGTCTTGGTCACTCCTTGGCTATGACATTGCTCTGCCTCTCAGATCCCCAGGCAATAGGTGCTTTTCCTGAGCAGTGTGGTGGCAACGTTGTAGCTGTGGTCATCTTTGAGCTCATAGATGATGCTGTACTTTTTGTAACTGTCTTTGGCTTTTCCATTCTGACTTGTATTCTCTGCCAACCTACCATGTACCACTTCCCCTGGAACTGGAAGACAGTGATGACAGGCAGAGCCCTGGAATGGCCCCAGAGTCACCCCTCTCATGCTGTTCCTGCTGGGACCTCTGGGCAGCAGGGCCCAGGATGGGCCTACAATGAGAATCAGGCAGGAGCTGGGACCATCCAGTGCCAGGATGGACTCTTGATGACCATTTAGCCCTGAACTGTCACAATGAATTGACCCTAGGCAAGTGGCTGATGGGCCTTGTGGAGTCTGAGTTTTCCTGTCTAGAGAGAGACTGAAGATGGCATGTACCAGCTATGGTCTCCCTGAGTCCTGCTCCTCCTACTCAACACTGCCCCTGAGTCCCTTGGCCTCTTCTTCCCTCTACCCCCACCATCCCTGTCCCCAATCCCCTCCCTACAGTGCCCCTTCCAGAGTCCTTACCTGGTCTTCCTGGAAGCCTGCCTACTGTAGGGGAGCCTCATTCAGATTTGGTCCCATGTTCAGGGTCAGGGTGATGTCCTCCTGGGCTTGTGTCTGCAAGTCCCCCAGCAGGTTGAGTCCCAGACACAGGAGTCCCAGGGCCATCACTTCAGAGCAGCTGCTGAACCTTGGAGGTATGGAAGGGGGAAGATGAGTACTGAGTGGGGCAGCCAGGGGAAACTATTTATAGGCCACCTTGGTGCAGCCTCCTCTATGGTGTGTTGATTCATCCTTTGCTAAATCCAGGAAAGGTTACTCAATTGCCAGCAATTCCTTCAGAAACATGTGGCAAGATATCTGCACCTTTGCCCCCGGGTCAGGATTATGCAAGGTAGAGAGAGGAGGAGGAGATAGGTGATAAGACAGATATTTGCAGTGCCCCAACTGTGAGAGGGACAAGAGCTCTCTCTGAGAGCCTTTTCCCTTCCTCTGATTGTCTCCGGGTGAGCAGCTCAGGTCTGGACAAACCATCATCTCTGTCCCTCTGAGCACAATGTACATGGTGAGGTGTCTTTGCTATACATGCAAAGAGCAAAGAATGCACCGGGCATGGTAGTACAAGACTGTAATCCCTGCATTAGGAGTCTGAGGCAGAAGACATGTTTGAGGCCAGACTGGGCTACACACTAGTTTAAGTCCAGCCTGAACTACTGAGTGAGACCCTGTCTGCAGAAAAAAAAAAGAAGAAGTAGAAGTACAGGGAATGGAGGGCCAGGGATTTAGCTCAGTGGTGCCACTTCCTGAGTCACAAGTGCAAGGTCCCAAGTTTGATCCCCAGTACAAAAAAAAACAAAGAAGTATAGGGAATGGGAGCAGGGACGTTACCAGAACCCCTGCAGTGGATCCTGGTCTCCTGTGAGCCATGAGAGCATAAGGCTAATTAGACAATAAAGACAGGAAATGAGACCTAGAAAAAAGCTGGTTCTTGGGACTGATCAGTGCTGCTTTAAGCAACAAAAACAAAGGCCCCCAAGCTCATCTAGTATTTATTGAGAATAACCATGGGAAGGACTAGGGAGCTGGGTATGCTTTGAAGGCATCTAGTGATACTGCTGAACACCTGGCATGATGGCGCCAGGCAGGGCCACAAGGGAGGAAGCACTCCTTATCTTGCTTGGCTAGAACAAACAGGTATACTGGGACTGGGTGCAAAGCAAGCAACCCATCAGGTCAGTGAGAAGCCATAATTCAGGGGAAAGGCTTTTAACTGGGGTCGCGCTCACCTCAGCTGCACGTAACTCAGCAGAGCCCTGCCACTTCACAGATCAGTTCTTAGGTCTCTGGGGCTACCAGTGGGAAGGAGCTAGACTTGCCCAGTCCACCATCTTTCATGCCCCTTTGAGTCACACAGAGCTCCAGTCTGACTCCTCATATAAAACAACATAGCCAAATCATGGAAAGCAAGAGGCAGGGGCCACTTGTATCCTGCTAGTACTGGGCAGGGATGTCTGCTGAATAGAAGAATTAAAAATAATGCAGAGGCACAGAGTGCTCTGCTCTAACAGGCCCTGTGCAGCTTCCTTGTTCTTGTAAAGGTTGGGGCAGATGGGGCAGCTGACAGTGGACATTCTGAGCATACTAGGCCAGATCCTGCCCCTCACAGAAACCCCCAGGCACTGGTGCAGGACTTGTGGACCCAGACCTTGTGCTGAAGGGACTCTCATCCCCTGCTCCCTTTCCATGACTCTCAGCATCACTTCTCATGGGTGGCATGCTCTGTGGTGATGTGATGAGCAGGCAGGACAGAAGTCACAGAGTACAAGACAGGACCTGAGTCCCTCAGGTGAGCATTGTCCTGCCCAGGGTCCCTGCAGCCCCAACTGTCCCTCTTCAGGATCTCAGCATGTGTCTTCTGGGACTTGAGTCACTCTTGGCTTCTCTCTCTCTATTTACATCCCCGGTGCCCCTCCCTTCCTGGTTCACCTCCTCCCGGGTGTGCTGAGTCCCCCTGCTCCATGCTATGTCCTCCCATACTGCTCCCCTGATTCAGATCACCTCCTCTCCACTCATTGAAGACCTCCTGCCTTGGAGCACCTCCTCCCCACAGCCACAGGTCCCCTGCAGCCACACCCTTGTCCTCTCAAGGGCAGCCTTCCTCATGGTGCTTTTCCTACCATCAACATCCCCTGCAATCTGGATCACTGAGTCTCCAAATCATGAAATTACTACAACACATTGTTGCACACTAGTGGCTCAAAACCATACCTTCCAAATGCCAGAAGCCCAAAATCTGAAATTCCTTTTATGCAGAAATCAAGATGTGGGCAGGGCCTTTCTCTCTCCACAAGCTCCGAGGTTGGACTTTGTCTCCTTCAGCTTCCTGGGCTTGTGGCTCTGTCGCAGTGAGTGACAGCAGGCACCATGGAGAATGAAAAAGACTGCTCAGAGACAAAATTTCCTTTAATCCACTGAGAGGACTTAAGGGCTATTGCTCACTGGAGAGCACCCAGCCATTAGGGAGACTCTGAGAGAAGAAAAAGCTCCCAAGTCAAGAACTCTCTAGATTTTATTTAGAATCTCAGTATTAGAGAAAAAAGTAGGAGAACATTCAGTTTGGGCACAGAGCTGTCTCAGGGCTAGGCAGTTTCTCCTGGGCAAAGGGGAAGGACATGGCCAGACACAACATTCTTTACTAATCAAACTTCTTGTTATTTAATCATTCAATTTTCACACAGCCTGTGTGCTTTTGCCCCATAGTTTCATCATTCTCTCCTCGCAGAGCCTATGTGCTTTTTGGCTGCAGTTTGTTTGTGTGCTTTTGTCCCACATTTTAATCATTCACTGCTCATAGGAGTCAATGATAAAACTGAATGATTAAACTGTGGGACAAAAGCACATAGGCTCTATGTGCTCATAGGTGACCAAGGCTAAGGAATGCAGTCATTCATCTCATCACTCAATCCCCAGTCAATCTTCCTCCCTCACTACCATCTCCATGCATGGGTGGTTCCAGCACAAACACACACAGGCCGCAGAAATAAGACTGAGAGGAGGACTAGGGACACTAGATTCCCCCAGGACCCCACCCAAAGCCTCCATCTAGAGTTTGTAGGGAAGTAACCATAGGGAGCCTGTAATCTTATCAGGTCAGCCCTGGAGGCTGGAGCAAGAGAATCACAATTTGAAGATAGCATGGACAACTTGGCCATATTCTGCTTCAAAATTAAAAAGGACTGGAGATGCAGTTAAATGCAAAGTTCCTATGTTGAATCTCCCTAAAACCATCACCAGAAAGAAAAGAGGTATGGGGGTCTCAGGAGGGGCCAGGGGATTCTGGGTCAGAAAGCCTTCCCTTAGGAGGCAGAAAATCATCCAACCAGCAGCTTGGGTGCCTGAGGAGGGCCTGATGAGCACCTGAGAGGGAGCACTCTAGGCCAGTTCCATGGGACATCTCACTCCAAGCCATGCTCTGATCTGGGGTCTTGCAAGGGCCAAGATCTGGGTTGGGGGCAGCTATAGCCATGGAGGTGGCTCTGGCCACCGGGTCAATTGGAGTTGGAGTAGTTGAAGATTGAAAGGCTGAAGGATGGCAGGTTTGGGGAGCATGGGTGCAGGGGTGCAGGGGTGGAACAGACTTAGAGAAGGTGAGGCCCAAGGGCTAGGGCAGTGCTTGGCATGGAGCAGACTGGAACCTCAGAGGAAATTGCCAGGAGACATGAGAAGGGCAAGAAGCAAGATAAGAGCAGGGCTCATTACCTGGGGTCTATGTGTGGGACAGGCTGCCCTGGGGAGGAAGTGGAGGACACAGTGAGTGCTGGAGGGAGGGTCAGGTGGCACCCACAGCAGACCAGGCACAGATTCATAGGGAAAGGACCATGGGCAGGGTTGGCAGAGCCCTGCCAGAGTGCTGGACAGGTTTTCTTGGGCTTGGATGGGGGCCTCAGAAATCTGCTGAAGCCCTAGGTCCTCTTTGTCTGGCTCAGGGAGTTAAAGTTGTGTCATCTCCCTGCTCAGCATCTACCATCTCTCTCTCCCACAGTGGTGATGCCTGTGAGCACTTGATTGGAAATCTTGTCCTGAGTGTGGATCCTGGCCAGTTCACCATGAACAATACAATAGGTGAGTCCAGAGTGAAGGGGGACCTGAGGTTGAGACTTAGGGGCAGAGTCCTCCAGAAGAGCACAGCCCTCCCATCCCTCCACATAGCTGTTCTGTGGGGAGAAGCTCCTGTTTACTGATCATAGCAGAAGCAGACAGTCTCTCCATCCCAGGCAAGGCAGGGATGAACTTCACTGTCCACATTTCAGTTTACAATGGAACAGGGAGCTACATCATGAAAGTCGTGATCACTAACTACCGTCAGTATGCCATGGTGTTCTTCAAGGAGACTCTTGGAGACATGGATTACTTCAAGGTCAACCTCTATTGTGAGTCCTCCCTCACTACCCCCAAGGACCTGGCTCTTGGTCATCCTTTAGGGAGGGATCCCTTTCTCCCAAGACCTCAAAGGCTTCTCCAGTTTGAAGACCTTCAGGGAAGAGGTCATGCCACAGACAGTCGTGGGAAAGAGGTCTGAGACCTCATTCACTCATTCAACAGAGTTTATGGAGTAAGCTAAGTACAGAGTGCATGCCTGTCATCCCAGCAGTTGGGAGGCTGAGGCAGAAGAATTGCAAGTTTAAGTCCAGTGTGAACTACATAGCAAGACCCTGTCAAAAAGAAAACAAAAATTTTAAATATGAAATATCTTTCTGTTGGACATTCACTGGCAATCTTGGCCACAGGGAGAACCAAGGAGCTGAGCCCTCCTTTCAAGAAGTACTTCGTCATCGTGGCCAAGATTCTGAATTTCACTGAGGACAGTGTTCACTTTTCTGCTCCCATCAGTAATGCCCAGCTGGGGAGAGAGGAGGGAAGTGTGGGGTGTGTTCAGACCTGATGCTGCTGACCCGGGAAAGAAGACAGGAGAGAGTCAGTCCCCTCCTCCACTCATTGGAAATATGGTGGTGAAAATCTGGGGTCTGTGGGTCCTCAGTGACCATGGCCTCAAATGCCCCCGTGACAACTTAATCCAAGGCTGCCCAGATGACAATTTTAGGGCTAGATCCACATTGCCCCATTCTCACTGCCCTGAGCAATCTCCTTTCCACACATTCATTCTTGGTATCATGGGCCAACTCCTCTGTACCTTAGGACTTCTATCTTGCCCACCTACCCCTTCAACTTCAGCTTGCTTCTCCTGATGTAGGAGATGTCATGACTTTCAAGTTGCCTGGGCTGGGAGGGGATTCCAGTCAGGCCACTCTGGGGCACTGGCTGTGGGGCTGACAGGAATCTTCAGGTAAATAGGGAAGAGAACTTTGTTCCAAGCCACTGTGATTCGTGATTCCCAAGCCCTCTGGGGATCTCATCCCCAGGCCCGTAATTTAGGGAAGCCTCAGATTTCCCACTGCACCCCATGAGGCCTGAGGCAGCCAAGGGAATTCAGAAGTTCTGGCAGCCAGAGGTCACGAATGCATGCACACACACACACACACACATACACACACACACACCCCTGCCTGCTCTAATGCTCTTTCCCCTCCACAGAGGAGTGCATCGATGACTGAAAGGAAGGTGAGTATGGCTGGGTAGGGGCTGAAGGAAGATTAGGGTGGGACCTTCAAGGGTTTGGGGCTGTCTTTGTTCCTTCCTCCTCTAACTCCAAAGCCCAGGCATCTTTATTCGGTTTTCCCCTCTCAGGTGCATTCTATCCCTTCACTCCCTGTTCTTCCTGTCACTGCTGTTCAAGGTCCCATCTGCCTGCCCCACCAACCACAATTCCTTTGAGAGGGCTGGAAGACCCTTTTTACAGTGCACCACTGCACACCTATCATCCCAATTCAGCCCATTGATGGAGCCCTTTTCTGCTAAATAAAAACTTGCAACAAGTTCTCCAAGTCTGAGATTCTTTCCCTTAGCCCTTGAGAAATGGAAAGGCAAAAGGTGAGCTCACACCATCATCACTCCCAGGGCCTGCTCTCCCCAGTATATAGCCTGATGTTAGCTTGGCAGGAGGTGGAGAGGAGAGATATCTGGAAGAAGAGAGCCTGAAGGCAAGAGCAAATAGAACTCTGGTCTCAAAAACCAAGAGAGTTACCAGTTCCTATCTCTAGAATTTAGCTGGGAAAGACAAGTAGGTGTATGTGCTCTAGGCTTCTGGGGGCCAACAATAAGCTCTCAGTGAACTACAAAGAGCCCCCACCTCTAATGATGAAGCCATGTCTCAGGCGGCATGGGCTACAGAATATCCTAAACAAATAAATGTGACCCTACCTCAATTATGCAGAATTATAATCACATTTACATTTACATTGTTTTAACATTCCTTCCCTATGGCCTTTGGGACCAGTGTCACTGACAGAGCAAAGAATAGGCCCTCGTTTAGTTGGTCTTTGGTGCTTCATGCCCTTGATGAAAACTTCAGTTAAGATACATAGGCCATGAAAAAAGTGTAGGCAGGATTTATTGTAAATTTATTATCTGACCCAGGAAAGTTCCAGAGTGGCACCTGTGGACTGTTAAGCAAAAGCCCCAGTAGCTGCCCTCAGGGAAACAAGGTTCAACATGCACGCCAAGCCCTTGGGATCTACTTTGGGCAGCTGATTCATTTTCTCACATTAGCCCAAGCAAGGTAACTTCACGTGGTTCCTTGCTCTGGCATAGCCTTTCAAGATCAAACTATCAGGGCTCAAAGAGAACTTTGTATTTGCCTCCTGTGTGGCTAGAGACATGGGTTTTGTATTGTCACAGTAACAAGTTGCCACAAACCAACAGCTTCAAACAGCATCCATGTGTTCTCTTTCAGACCCACAGGCCAAAGTGTTATAAGAGTTCTATGGTGCTGTAGGCTCCTCCTAGAAATTCTTCCTTGTTCTTGTCCTGAACAAAGAATTGGTCAAAACAAATGCAAAAGGTAATGAGGTTTTATATCTACTAAAGGTATTAAAAGTAGAAAAAGAAGTATGCCCTGCATGGTAAGTGTAAGCTAGTTAAAAATAGGAAAAGAAGGGCTGGGGATTTAGCTCAGTGGTTCCACCACCTGCCTCTCAAGCGCAAGGTCCTGGGTTCAATCCCCAGTACAAAAAAAGAAAAAATAGGAAAAGAAGTATGCTCTTCAAAGTGCAGCATGGCCACTGAAAGAACTAAGAATGGCAATGAGGTTAATGGTGGCTGTCTTACTGTCTCTCATTTTGATGTCAGATCTAGGTTATCTTATCAAAAACATCCATGACTTCACACCAGAAATGAAAATACCATTCTCTGGTTGTTCCCAGGGGCAGGGCTTGGGCACATGTATACTAGAACTCCACGACTGACAGGTCACACCCATTTTCCCAGTCACTTTGCCATGCCCCAGTCTCCTGCCTCATTTCTCCCTGAGAGACAGAAATCCCCATAATTATTTAGGGATTGATAAGAGTCTAGCTTTATCCTTGAAAGGTGAATCTAGAATTACAGAGACTTGTGTGGAAATATAGACTGTCTGTAAAAGTTGTAGACTTTCCTGCTTATGCTTTATAAATGACTGTTTAATAGTTAGCAGGCACTTTTCTTTCCAGAGTATTACATGAGTATGTAACACCAGAAAGGTGTATTTGGAATCTGCGTCAATATTTAGCTTTTTACCTTTTTCTAAAATTGATGTGAAGTAAATACTATTAGCTTGACTTTTTGAGCAGAGGTCCCTGGGGGAAAGAGTTTGGCCTCAATGAACTGACAACAGCATAACCTGTCTTTTGATGTTCTTTTTGGGCAAAGCTACATCAGTGAACCACACCTCCTCCAGGTTTTGGAGGGGCAAGACACTGGTGTCCTGCTTGCTTGCACAGTTATGGGAAATCACCAGTTTTCAAGAGTGGCTAACCTCTGAGCCTGTTGCCATCGATGAGGCAGGATTAAAAGTATTGCAGGTCTTTATGGTAGCTTCAGAGATGTCTAGAAACATGGCCTGTCATTGCCCAAACAGTTAAAATCTGCTTTGGCCTTTGTCAGAATTGTCCCCAAGTTTGCTAGTAAATCTCTTCGTAGTAAGGGAGTAGGACACTGTGGGACAATTTTAAAAGTGGTTGAACATTTGACCTTCAAATTGACATGGTAGAACAGGTATAAAGAAGCTTCAAATAGGGATCCCCTCAACCACAGTTATGGCTATGGATCTAGAGGAGAGTTTTCCAGGGAAGGAAGTTAAAACAGAATAAGCCACTGTTGTATCTGTGTGGACTTGAAATTGTGACCCATGATGTCCAGGGTCTTCTGGAGTTCCTCACAGGAGATGGAAATGTCCATGAACAGGTGCACTGCAGATGGCTCTGGGCAGTTCAGTCCTCTTCATCAGAGTAGGAGGTAAGGTTGTAGCTTGACTATCCCTTCTCTGGGAGAGAGGACAGTCAATTCTCCAGTGCCATCAGTCAGGCATATTGGCCACCTGACATAGCAGGTACAGTCACATGCCCTGGGTCCAGTTTCCTTGCATTTGAAGAAGAGACTTTTTCCCTGATTGACCTTGAGTTTTCCCTTGTTTTGACTTGCATATGCTTAAAGCATTGTCAACTGTGATAGTCATAATTTTAGACTTTCTCAATCCATCTCCTTTTGGGTTTTGGGGGGAGGGTCTCACTATGTAGTCCAGTCCAACATTGAACTCACTAGGTACCTCAGGCTGGCCTCAAATTCACAGCAGTTCTCCTGCCTCAGCCTTCCAAGTGCTGGGATTAGAGGTGTATGCCACTACACCCAGCTTTCAGCCCTTCTCCTTTAATCCTCCTCAAGATACATATCGTTTAACTCAGAAAAGGCCATATCCAGCATGGAGGTCTGAGGTACAGCAAGTGGCCGAGACAATTTGGATATTTTGGCATGAGAGCTCAAAAGCAAGGGTCAAAGTTTGAAGCCCATCTGCAAAACTAGAAGAATCTTCTGAAAATTGGCCTGTTTTTTGCATTGTTGAGTATCTGCCCCTGAAAAAAGGAACCTGGACTCCAGTTGCCCCTCTACTCTTCCCCCAGGGGCAGAATGAGAAGTCCTCTGGGATAAGAGCTGTCAAAGTACATGGAAGTGATTGATCTATTGACATGAGGATTGTCAGGAGGACATAGAGAAGATCTCTGAGTGTGCTTGTTTTTATTAAACAGGTGATGTAGACATGACCCCCTGAGAGACAGGTGGGCACACTGTGGGCAACTTGGCCCACTACTGGGATTTAAAAGCCCCAGTTTGGGCATCACACTTTGTAGAACAGTGCCCTTCCAAGGTTGTTTTCTAAAATATGTGAGTCCCATCTATAAAACCCTGACACAATCACTAACCTTTTGAGACTGATGTGCATCTGCCTTTAGTTTGCTCTACACATTTGGTCTCAAAGCCAAGAGTGGTCAGAGGGCAGATTTAGAGCCATGGCCCTGAGTACTACACTAAGACCTGTTGGCTGGGTGCTGGTGCTGGCCCAATTCAGAACGATGCTGAGTAAATTTCCTGCACCTCTCACTCTTTACTGAATTATTTTCCTTGATTTCCTCTTTGTGTTTGAAAAAAGATTATATGATTTGATACTTACAAGAGAATGGTGAATTCTGGAAATTTGAATTAAATCGAGTGTTTCTTCAACCTTCTGTGCATAAGAATCATTTGGGAAGTGCATCTAAATGTGCATTCCTGAGTCCTACTCCTAGATTGGGTTCTTCAGGTAAGTCCTGAGCATCCAGTTTTACAACAAGCACTCTATGTGACTTTCATATAAATGTAGTCCAGATTACACTTGGAAAGCACTTGGCTCCTATACTGAAGAGAATACCTGAGTGTGAGCAGCTCCTTCCACCTCTAAACATTTTGGGGAGAAGTAGAATAAGAATCTCCTTGGGGTGATGGTTTTCCTGTGAGGTCTAATTGAGATAAAACCTGGGAAATGTGGCAAAGGGTGGGTGTCATTTCAAGATGGGTGTCATCTCAAGATAGGTGTCATCCCAAATGACCTGTCCCACTTCTCCCAACCTGTCCTCCAGCATGGGGTTAGGGCACAACACTCATCCTAAGCCACAATCTCTCACCTGTCAAGAGGATGGCAGTCCTTGTCCACATTGTCCCACAACAGCATGGTTGCAACAATGCCCACACCTCTTCCCTACACAGCTTTTCTCACTGACAGAGCCACAGAGCAAATCCCCTGAAGAATGTCAAGGATTACCAAACTACATCGCAATTCCTTCAACATAGGAGCTTGCACTCCCTCTAGTGTTCAGCCTAATTCTAAGATGGTTTCAACACTGCCTATTAATTTAGTCCTTGACACAAAATAGGCAGCTTGGCTTCGGGTGATGAATTAAAACTAAAAACTAAAAGAAAATCATACAAAACACAATAGGAACAAATCCATTTGTCAAATCTTCTTTTATTACTTCCTGTTCAATTCTCTAACAGTTATGATTTGGTTTCCAGTAGGCCCATTGAACTGAAATATATAGAACCTTGATTTCTAAACACACACTTTTTTTTCAATTATATTATTAACTTTTGGGGGGGTTACCAGAGATAGAACTCGGGACCTTGTGCTTGCGAGGTAGGCACCAGAACCACTGAGCTAAATCCCCAGCTAAATTATATATAAAGTACTGGGTTTACCTCTTTTTTCACACCCCCAAGGAAAGAGGTTGGACAGAGTTGAAACTGTTGCCCAAAATTTATTACAGCAGTGCAACACTTTAGCAAACATTATTCCCTAAAGGTAGGAGAGGCTGTCCTGTGACTGTCACACCACCTCATCAGACTCTGGTCCAATGACTTCATATGAAGTGTCTAGTATGTGCAGCTGCTTTTCCATGGCAGCAAGGAAAAGACTGAAGTCTCTCTGCATCCTAATTCTGAACACTTCTTTCTGGTTGTCACCTTTCTTTGTGATTAATGCAGCCACAAAATCTTCATAGGATGGAGCTGCCCTTAGGGCTATGGAAAAACTCCTGAGCAGTACCTATAAGTGCATGGCCATGTTTTATCTTGTGCATTATTTGAGACTATCTGGGTATCCTTTTCCCTATTTTTCACTTCTGTCAAAATCCCTCTAAAAATTTGAGATCTTTCTTCATCCACAAAAAGGCTTCAGCAGTTGAGTTCCTATCCTGAGCTGCGTCTGATTCCACCTGCAGCACTATTATTCTAGAGGGTAGGAGACTCTTCCTTGTTGTTTGTATACTTCTCAATTACTTTCTTAATATTTCTAACAAGTTCCATTTTCAAGGAACATGTTATTTTTTAATTTTTATTAGTGCATGTTACAGCACATAATGATTATATTCATTGTGGGGACCTGGTACTTATGCATAAGACATCTCAATTCTTTTTATTCCCTTTCCCCTCTACCCCACCTTTTTTAGCAGCATCAGATTCTTTTCTTTATAAGTCCTTATAAAGTTAATTATCATATGTACAGATTAACAACCAGATCGATGGGCCAAAAGATATGTAAAAGTATGACAATTATACTAAGTCAAGGTACACTTTTAGACACATTGTCTATGCTAGATTACAATAACTTTCATTTTTCTCTCTCTTCCTATTATCTGTCTTATATTTCACACTTTATTTGCTTATTGAGTTTCTCATATAAGAGAAAACATGTGATAGATAAGTTTGTGTGTCAGATTTACTTCACTTAACATTATGGCCTCAAGGTGCATATATTTACCTACAAATGTCTCAAGTTTATCATTCTTTATGGCAGAGTAGTACTCCCTTGTCTATAAATACCACATTTTCTTTATCCATTCATCTTTTGATGGTCATATAGGCTGCTTTCAAGATTTAGCTATTAAGAATCATGCTGCTATAAACATGAGTGTGCATATATCATTGTGGTATGATGCTTTAACTATTCTAGGAAGATACCTCAAAGGGAACTGGGTGGGTCAAATAGAATTTCTATTTTTAGATTTTTGAGGAATCGCCATACTGATTTCCATAGTGGTTGTACCAATTTACAGTCCAACCAATAATGAAGAAGAATGTGTTTTTCCCTGAAACCTTGCCAGCCACCAGCAAGCAGAAATGTTACCAGGTTTTTGGGGTGCTAGAGTCTCCTTCTGGAGGTGGTTTCTAGGTTTTTTCTGTCCTGAGCAAATAATTTGCTGAGACAAGCACAAATGGCAGCAAAGCTTTATTAGAGGTAGGAAAAGAAATGCTCTGCAGAGTGAGTTTGGGCCAAGTAAAAATAGGAAGAGTACACCCTACAGCATGAGGATGGGCCACCATGGAAGAGCAAACACAGTGGCAAAAATCCAACATGGAATATCCTTTTTGCATCACTCACTACTCAGGCTTACATCATCTCTAGGCCATCCTATCAAAAACCTGCTTGAGTTTTTGTGAGAAATCTATATGCAGGGCTTTGGGAACTGTTCCACACATATTTCCTGGGATTTTGTAATTCAAAAGTCACACCTACTTCCCCAGCCAGCTTTACTATGCCCTAATCTCCTGTCTTATTTCCCCAAGAGATACATATCCTCATAATTCTTTATGGAGTACTAAGGAAGTGGAGGTATCTGTCTTCTATAGCTTCTTCCAGCTGGAAGGCACAGTAAACCTTACCTCCTGGGGATTATGTGCTCCCCAACAATGTCGGACTGTTGTGGCTCACTGGCTGGGTTGAAGAAAAGAATTGTCAAAAGACAATGAGAAGAGTTAGTGACTACTGAGCTGTCTGTCTGATAAAAGTAATTTTAAAACCCAAATATGAAGCCAGGCATGATACTGCATGCCTATAGTCCCAGCACTCTGAGAGGCTAAAGCAAAGGGTCACCATTAGTTTGAGGCAAGCCTGGGCTACACAATGAGTTCAAAGGCAGTCTGCACTACAAAGCAAGTCCCTGTCTTAGAAAGAAAGAAAGAAAGAAAGAAAGAAAGAAAGAAAGAAAGAAAGAAAGAAAGAAAGAAAGAAAGAAAGAAAGAAAGAAAGAAAGAAAGAAAGAAAGAAAGAGGGCCAGGGATTTAGCTCAGTGGTTCTGCCACCTGCCTTGCAAGCACAAGGTCCTGAGTTTGATCCCTGGTACCAAAAAAAAAAAAGAAAGATAGATAGATAGAAAGAAATAACCCAAATATGAGGAGCAGGTCAGATTTGCATGCTTCTTATGGAGGACAAAGCATGGCAAAGAGGAAGGTTAGATAAATTATCAAAAGCCTTAGATCCATAGTCTTAGCAAGATTATCCATATAATGGCTTACAAATAGGATCCTCAGTACAGATGTCTGTTTACATTGTGGTGAATTAGGGTCATTAGTGACTCTACTTATCTGCACCTGAAGCAATACTGGAGTCTTGCTTTCTGAAGAGGCACCTCAGGTCTTCCAGAAATTCTCAGGAATAGCTTTCCTTCTTAGTCCTGTGAAAATTCTAGTGACAATTTCACATGTAGGATTTTTATAGCTTGTAACTGTATTCCTTGAGAAAGGACCAGAATTGTTCCTCGGGAACTAGGAATAAAGCTAAGACCTTGAGTCTGTAGGGCTGCCCTTATTGCCTCTCTATCAGCCTTATGATTCCCCTAAGGACACTATAGACATATGCCTTTGGGATTCCTTACAATGCATGGCTGTGACCTGCTTGGGAAGAGGGAGTGCCTCTAGGAGTTGTAGAATTTCCTGCCTGTGATTCATAGATGATTGCTTATGAAAGAACTCCAGATTACTGCATGAACATGTAGAACCAGAAAGGTATATTTGGAGTCCATATAGCTATATAGCTTCTTGCCTTTTCTTAATACCAATGCCCAAAAAAGAGTAATTATCTCTGCCTTTCAAGCAGAGCTCCTGGGAGAAGAGGTTTGGTTTCAATGACCTGCTGTGAACTGACAACTGAATACTTTTATCAGTGAACCACACCTCTACACAGTGGGGGCGGGGGGGGGGGGGCAACCACTGATGTCCTGCCTTGTTTGCATAGGTTTTCAAGATCACTTGTTCACAAGACTGCCTAACTTCTGGGTCTATAGGAATCAGAGTGTTATGGCGTGTGCTTAGATATCCCCCCAAAGCTTCATGCAGTCATAGGTGGGGCTTTTTCAGAGGTGACTGAATCTAGAGTGTGTGATGCTGAAGCTGATTCCTGGTGCAATGCTAGGCTCAAAGGCACTAGGATTAAGGTGTGAGTGCTACCCACCCTAAGTAGACTGGATAAGATAAAAGGGGCTGAGTGCTCACTTCAGCAGCACATATACTGAGATAAAAGGGACAGAAAGATGCTGTTAAGGTCCCTTGCTCATTTGCTTTGCTGTCTTCTGCATGTGGTGAACTTTTTCTCCTCTGCAATAACCCTCTGCCATGTGCCACTCTGCCTTGGAGCCAGCCAACTATGGACCAATACCTCTACAACCATGAGCTAAATAAACCTTTCCCCTTTAATTTTGGGTGTCAAGTATTTTGTCTCAGCAATGAGGAAAGTAACTAAGACAGAGAGGTAGTATTAAGAGTATTATAAGTTTTGTGATAGCCTCAGGGGTGTCTAAGAGCGTGCCCTGATACTTTGCAAGCCAGTCCCCTGTTAATCACAAGTAACCTCTTGTCTCCAAAATATCCCTGACCTGAGGAGGAGTCAGAACTTCTAGTCTCTATTCTACCCCTTGGGTCAAGACATAAACAGCAATTCCTCTCTTTCCTGATATGTAGAGGCCAAAGAGTTTTCTTTAGTCTATAATTCCATCAGCAAGATACACCTCTTGGCTAGTTAGGTCAGGGAGACCTGGTATAGTCCCAACAGGGAAAATCTACTTTGGTCTTTGCCAGAATTTGAGAATTGCCCCCAACTTTGCTAGTAAATATCTTCCTAGCAAGGAAGTAAAACCCTGTGGGATAATTAGAAACTCATGGTTAAACATTTGTCCTTCAAAGTGACACACAAGTAAAGAATCTCTGACAAATGGTCCCTTTGACCCCAACTATGGCTATTGATCCAGAAGAGGGTTTTCCAGAGAAGTAAGTCAAAACAGAATGAAGTAATTTAATTGGCTCATCCATGACATCCAGTGTTGTGCAGGGCTTCTCATAAGAAATGATAATACGGGCCGGGGATTTAGTGCATTCAGTGGTGCTGCCAACTGCTTCACAAGTGCAAGGTCCTGAGTTCAATCCCCAGTACAAAAAAAAAAAGAAGTTATAATATACATGGATGGAGGCCTTGTGGATTCCCTTATGCCTCTTCAGAGCAGAAAATGTGGATTTGGGGTGACCTAGCCATGCTCTGGGAGGAAGGATAGTCAGCCCTTCAATGCTATGAGTCAAGCACATTGGCTGCCTCATGCTCAGAGCAGAACTCAGGCAGTGGCTTGGTCCAGTCATGTGCCCAGTGTCCCAACTTCTTGCACTTCAAACAGGAACCTCGGTTGTCCTTGGGTTTTCCCTTAGACAATTTGGGTGATTTTAAAGCACTGCCAGTTGCAACACTTATAATTCTAGCTTTTCTTTTTTGACCCTCCTCCAGCTCCTGATTGTTGAACACAGAAAAGGCCATGTCCAGCAATTGGTTCATAGGTGCCTGGGGTCCCATCTGAAGTTTCTTCATTAAACAGATAAAAGAGATCCATATCTCCCTGAGATACAAGTGGGGGCCCAAGGACAGGATATTCCTCAGGGACCACTCTAAATACCATAGTTTCTGGACTTTTCTTGAGATAAAATGTCACAAAAACCTGAAAATAAGGCATTGCATTCCACCTTCTATGTTTTAAGCAGAAACAATTTAACTGAAAAATAATCTCACAATTTAGACTTCCATCCTGTACCCATCTCTTGCCATTTCCTACTTTATATTGAACACAAACCATATTGCAATAATGAATAAGCTATTCCTTTCTCAAATTGGCAGGGTCAAACCTTTCCCACTGATCAAGCAGGAATCTGCAGGGAATGGTTCGTGAGGTTTCCCATAGTTCTTCTTGGGGCCTATAGAGAGAAACAACTAGGTCTCAGGTCCTTAAGAAGCTGTCCCATGAAGAAGGAAGAGACTTGATGAACCCATAAAGTGTCCCTTGTAAGATTTAAGTATTATCTATACATAATGCAATACTACTCAACTATAAGAAGGATAAACTCAAGACATTTGTAGGAAAATAAACACACCTGGAAAATATAATGTTAACTGAAATAAATCACACAAGATTAGATACCATATGGAATCTCTCACTTATGTATGGAAAAGTACAAATAAAGAGCAAAATAAAGGATAAATGGGGAGGGGTCCAGGAAACCAAGGGTGAGAGAAGTTGGGAGATGAAGAAGTTAAAAGATTTAAGATGAGCCATATAAATGTACCAAAGATCCACAATGAATGTAAACATTATATGTTGTAAACATGAACTAAATACAATAACAAAAATAATAATGAAAATGGAGAAAGAGGATTTAGAGGCAGAGGGAGGGAGGGAGGGGAAGGAAAGGAGATTAAAAAAGAATCGAGGAGGGCCAGGGATTTAGCTCAGTGGTTCCAGCGCCTGCCTTTCGAGTGCAAGTTCCCATGTTCAATCCCTGGCACAAAAAAAAAAAAAAAAAGAATTGAGGGCAGGGGATGTAGCTCAAGGTCCTGAGTTTGATTCCCAATACCAAAAAAAATGAATCGAGATGTGCTATGTGTTATGTACATGTACCTACTGCCTAAGATGAATGTAAACCATGTACTTCAAATGTGTACTAGTAAAACTAAAAAGAATATAGTACTAGCATAGTTCCAAACATTAAATATGGTAGACAGTCAATGCAAGATTTGAGGATGAAGGAGTGTTTTTTAATACATATTGATTTAAAAGGACAAAAATCCCACAAGCTAAAATATGGAGTTCAGAGGTGTCCCAATATGACATTGGGAGAAGCTTTATATTTCAGAATGACACTCACATAATAATGGGAAGTTGCCTCAAGCCACTGCACATGCATCCTAATGGATATTACCCTTCAAAGTCAACTCCCTGGGCCTGTGTGCTCAACATTCCACAAAACCTTATTGGAAGTCCCTTTAGACCTGGATCAAGAGCCCCTAAAGAAATCACCTCCTCTTGATAGCTGAGTATGCATGAATCATTGCCATCACCAACTTTAAAGACATCTTCACTTTACTATGACTTTACCAACCAATTTAAGTTGGCTCACTATTAAGCCATGCAAATAAAAAGCATTCGGACTACATCATGAGGGCCCACTTGTCTGTAAACCAACTTAGTAGAACTTTTGGAGAATAATATATACCTGAAAGCTAACACACCAAAAACACACACATTAACCTAAGTCACATATAATTTTTGTTATCAAAGTTTAGTATTTTTATTTGTAAGTTTTATGTAGGCCTTGAGCCTAGCATGTTTTACCTTCTAATATGTTGAGCTTAGTTACCCTTGAATATTTGTATTTAGTCAATATTTTTATGGCAATCCCTAAGAGCCTAAAGTCTGTAAGGACAAAAAAAGAAAAAAAGAAATAGAAATTCATATGAGCTCAAATTTTTTTCTTTTTTTGTTTGAATGAAGGAGCTACAGGTACCTCAATCAATTACTAAAACAGATTAACAGTCAGAAAAACAGACAATAAAACATATGGAATACATAAAATAATTACATTAAATCAGACTGCATTCTTAGATGCATTGGCCATGGTAAATTATCATAATCTTTTTTCTCAGTTTTAGGTTTATACCTACAAATTGATTGCTCAGAATTTTCCCTAGGAGTTATTAGTTAAGGTTTACTTTTTCTTTCTTTCTTTTTTTTTTTTTTTTGGTATCGGGATCGAACTCAGGTCCTTGCACTTGCGAAGCAGACAGCAAAACCACTGAGCTAAATCCCCAGCCCAAGGTTTACTTTTTCTTATGTATATCATCACAGTATTTCCTTTAATACTTTAAGTATTCTTTTTCCTGTAATTAACATTGCACATTTTTTTCTTAGGTTCTTTTATTGGTACATTTTAGGTATACAATTCATTTACATTTATCACTGGGTGTTTGTACCTGTACATGATGTATCTTGATTCTTATTTTTTCCCCATTACTGTGCACCCTTCACCCCCTCCACCCCTCCCTATTTACATAGACATCATTTCCATTTTCTTTTTCTTTTCTAATAATTTTTCCTTTCCCTTCTTTCCTTTTCCCTTCCCCTCCCTTCACCCCTACGTCTTTGGACCTTTTTTCCTATTTCAAATTATCAATTATTCATTTTGATCATTTTAACCCTAATTTACACTATCAGTTTCTCATGCTAGAGAAACTATTCGGTATTTACACGTGTCCTATTAATTTCACTTAAGAGTATGGCCTCGATATGCATCCATTTAGCTATAAATGACTTTAGTTTTTTGTTCTTTATGGCTGAGTACTACTCTATTTTATTTAAAAAAAAAAAAAAAAAACACATCTTCTTTATCCAGTTTCCAGTTGATGGGCACTTGGGCTGCTTCCAAGCTTTAGCTATTACAAACTGTGCCACTATAAACATGGTTACATGTTGCTGTGGTATGATTCTTTTAATTCTTTTGGGAAGATCCCCAGCAGGGGAAGAGCTGGGTCAAATGGGACCTGTAGGCCTAGTTCTTTGAGGTACCTCCATACTGATTTCCACAGTGGTTACACCAGCCTGCGCTCCCACCAGCAATGGAGAAAGGTTCCTTTCTCCCCACACCCCCGCCAGCATTTGTTATTGATTTCTTGACAGCAGCCATTCTTTCTGGGGTGAGGTGGAATCTTAGTGTTGTTTTCATCTGCATCTCTCGAATGACCATTAATGTTGAACATTTTTTCATGTATTTATTTGCTGCTTTTACTTCTTATTCTGAGAAATGTCTGTTCATTTCAGATGCCCATTTTTGAACTGGGTCTTTGAATTTGGGGGGGGTCTGATTTTTTTCAGTTCTTTATATATTCTAGATAGTAATCCTTTGTCTGAAGTACTGCTGCTAAAAAATTTTTCCCACATTGTAGGTTGTCTGTTAGCTCTGTTGGTGGTTTCTTTTGCAGTGCAGAAGCTTTTTAATAAGATGAGGTCCCAGTTGTTGATTCTTTGTGCTAGTTCCCGTGCTACTGAGGTTTTGTTCATAAAGTCTTTTCCTATGCCAATGTCTTCTACACTGAAAACTACAGGACTCTGAAAAAAGAGATCAAAGAGGATACAAGAAAATGGAAAGACATCCCTTGTTCTTGGGTAGGAAGAACAAATATAGTGAAAATGGTCATACTTCCAAAACTACTATATAGATTTAATGCAATGCTGATTGAAATTCCAACAATATACTTCACAGAACTAGAGAAAACAATCCAAAAATTCATATGGAACCAGAAGAGACCTAGAACAACAAAAGCAATTCTAAGCAACAGAGACATGGCTGGGGGGTATCACAATGCCCAACTTGAAACCACACTACAAAGCCACTGTGATAAAAACCGCATGGCACTAGCAAAAGGACAGACATGAAGATCAGTGGAATATATTAGAAGATGCAGAAGCAACTCCAGACACACTCAGCCACCTCATCTTTGACAAAGGAGCCAACCACTATCATTAGAGGAAGGACAGCCCATTTAATAAATGGTGTTGGAAAAACTGGATTTCAACCTGCCAAAGATTAAAACTAGACCCATACCCATCACCATGCACTAAACTAAGATCAAAGTGGATTAAAGATCTAAATATTAAAACAGAAACACTAAACTTGCTGGAAGATAAGTTAGGTAGAACTCTCGAAGTTTCCCCATTTTTGAATGAAGCTCTGAATCCCAACTCTGGAGTTCCCTACCTAAATAGAGTTAGAGTGAGGACTCCCTCTCAGAGTAGAGAAAGGGGCCCTGGTCCTACTGAGATATGTGGGTAGGAGATGGCAGGGTTCATTCACTGAACACATGTATATGAAGCACCTATCGTGTCCAGGCATGTTTCCAGTCACTTAGGATCTAATTCAGGGGAAAAAAGCAAACAAACTTCTCAGCCTTCCCCTGCTGCCATTCTCATCAGGGAAGGAGACAGTCCCCCTAGACTGCCTGGTAGGTGGGGGCACTAAAAGAGGATGCTAAGGGGCCACCCTCTCCTGACCTTCTCTATGTATGGATTCCTTCACCCACCCCAACTGTGAGAAGGATGAGTAGATCAAGAAGTGAGTGAGCCTAGGGCCAAGAGAGAAGGTTCTTGTCTCCAAAGTGGGGGACATTTGAGGAAACGAGTTTGAGGGGAGCTGAGAAATCCCAAATCCCAACATGTTGATTGCTAGTAGAGGGATGGGGGCTAGGGATTTGCCTTAAGGAGGAGGAAGACAGGCAACCAGGCAGCACAGGGGCTGTGGGGAGCTGTGAAGAGCAGGCCCCTGTGAAGACACATGCCCCATCACAGACCATCCCAGTCAGACATGCCCACATCATCCTGTATGAAGGCTATAGAGAAGCAGTGAGAGCACACTGCTCACATAAGCCTCATGCATTTGCTCTCAGTGCCCAGCTGCATGTGGGGTGGTCACTACCCTGAAGAATTGGGCCCATTCCCAGACCTGGCCAGACTAACCAGCTATGTGCTACATACTGAACAGCATGCCAGGCTCAGACTTCTCCACAAATGTACAAATTCCTGACCCAGCTGGAGGACCTAGTGACCAGGGAGGACAAGCCTGAGGATGAGAAGGCCTGGGGTGGGTGTCTGAGGGCATGGGTGGAGTGGTCATAGCTGAGCCCCACTGGGAGGGAGCTCTGACCACTATATCCTCATCCACTGAGAGAGAACAACCTCCTCAACTGGCAGCAGATGTTCCATCCAAGGTGCACCAACAGTGGTCCAATTCAGCAGAGGCAGAATATCACCCCATTCCAATCCTGTCAGCACATCTTCCTGCAGCTGTGGATCTCTAGTCACTGATTACCCTTTCACTGAGATACAATCACCTCCCAGTGTGGTAACAGACCCTGTTTCCAAGATCACCAGGAGCCATCTAACTCAGAAGTGGTACAGCCTGATGCCATTCCACCTCTGACAGCATATCTTCTGGCTGGTGTGATCTCCAGCCAGCTGAGTCTCCATCCCCGAAGACAGACCCACCTCCCAGAGTGGCAGTATGCATTTCATCCAAGGTAGAACAGGAGCAAGCTGATATAAGAGAAGTTGAGCCTGACTCCATTCCAACTCCAGAAGAACATCTTCCAATGAAGTTTATCTCCACCTGATTTTCTGTCCACCAAGATAAATTCACCTCCCTCTGTGGTAGTACACCCTCTCTGAGTGGCCTTGGCTCAGAGGCTCCATGTCCAGGTCAAGGGGAAGATGAGGCAGTTAGAGTAGAATTCAAACTGTCCATGGGCTTGCACCACCCTTTGCTGCTCCACCCTCCTTCCATGCACAGAATGTCCTAAACTTGACTTGCATTGACAGCTCTGAGCAGACAGCTGCTGAGGAGATGAAGCAGAGCTCTGTGGTCACCCCTCTAGAAGGCTCTCTGCTGGACATAAAGCATGGCTGACTGCCGTGCTTCGGTCAGGAGGCGGGAAGGGTCCAGAGAGGACTGTGAGCAGCTGGTCAACATTGTACATTTATAACCAGTAAGAATCAGAAGAGGGGAAGAGAGAAGAGCTGTAGATTGCTAGATGAGGTCTTTGTTCATTTTCCCTCCTTATTATAAAACCAACTTTGAAGGCTTATCTCTTTATTCTTTAATTTACATTTGGAGAAAATTTAACCTTTTTAAATCTTTTATCTCAAATGGGTCCCCAGTTTATAAAATATAAACTAAAGGTGATTATTTTTGGATGGATGTCGAGTTACCCATAATCATTTAAGATGAACTATGCACCTTTAAGATTCTCCTTGGGTACTTTTGGAAAAAGATAGAGAACTGGGCATGTTAGTACAGGCCTGTAATCCAAGCACTCTGGAGGCTGAGGCAGGAGGATTGCCACAAGTTCAAGGCCAGCCTAGGCTACATAGCAAGTTCAAGGCCAGCATAAAATACATAGTGAAACCCTGTCTCAAAAAAAGAAAGAAAAGAGAAAAGAAAAATAGGATCCTATTTAGCCCCCCTGGGTCACTCTGCATCCACTTCATCCCACAAACCAAGGTCTAGGCATGTGTGCAGCCCACCTAACATGAATCTACAGGTATGCGTGTGCATCAGCCCTATTCCCCAGAGCCTGAACTGCCCACAAGGGCAGCTCTGCCCTGTTACCCCAGTGTCAGAATCACTCACAATTGGCAACTCTGCCTTGTTTCCTCAGAGTCAAATTGCTCACAGGGGCTACTCTGCTCTGAGACCCCAGAGTAGGGACTGCTGGAGAGGGGTGGGGCACAGCTCTGCTGTGTTTTCTGTCATTGATTACTCCAAGCATCCCTTCTAATGGTACAGAAATCTGTCATTTAGGGTCCTTGTTCCTGGCACATAGCTACTGCAACATCCATCAACAGATCAGGAAAGCAAAGAAAGGGCATTGCACACACAGCTGGGCTTTACTCAAAAAAACTCTTACTTCAAAGATCTTTATTGTCAGGTTGATAGCCTGACTATAGTTGTCATGGCTTATAGCTGGACCAGTTGTCATGTTGATACCCTGACTAGTCACTAGGGATGCCCAATCACCTCATGAGGGACAGCAGGGGATGAAAGAATGATATACAAAGAACAAGAAATGAAGAATACAGAACGAACAATAGTTTATTACTTGGGGAGCCGGGAGTTGATCTTTAGCTCTCTCTCTCTCTTGGCTAAACACTACATGATCTTGGCTCTGTCCTGGCTAAGACCACGAGCTCTGGATAAGTCAGTATTTATGGTTATACAACATAGCAAAGAGGCATGAAATGAAGGCAGATGTAAGGAATAGCAGAACTAATGCACTTAATGAGCCAGGCTTGGAAAAGGGAGTAACTATGTATACTTGTGAAGGTCACAGTTAACAAGCTATCTTGCAGGTCATAGCTAACAAGCCACCTACATTACCTTGCTGACGTTTGATCTTAGAGAATGGTTGTACAGAGTCATAATTCCTCAGCTGCAGTGTTTCCTTGCTACAGAGATGTCACAACTGCATGGATCATTGAGACCTCAATTGTGACCATTGGCATAGGGAAGTCTCTCTCCGAACACCAGCAGAAAGGTCAATTAGCACTTTGCACTTCAGAGTGACTCATAACCTTAATCAATACCCGAGTTCATAAGCCAAATCAATAATATTTAGCCTGCTCAGTGCAGTTTCAAGTTGGTCTCCTACACTTTATATCTAGGAGTCTAGGAAATCATAGAAGGTTTAGAAAATCTGGAAATGTCCCTTAGCAACTATAAAATATCTACTATTTTAGACAAGAAGATAAGCTTGAGGCCAGAATTATCAGAAGAATATTAGAACCAAATAAGGTAGAAGGAGGAACCAGGCTAGCATTAAAGAAGCAACCCAGAGAGGCCCCAGGAAAAAGAGAGAAAAAAATACCAACAGGCAGGGCTCAAGGGGTGTCCCTAGGACCCAGGAAGGACACACCAGGCAGATGTGAAGAGCTGCCAGTGGGCCTTTCCCACCAGCAGGAAAATATGGAGGCCATGTGCTTCCCCACATCCTTCCCACATAGTGGGCCACACTAGAAACTGCCTCCAGAGCCATGAGAAAATTGCCTGAGCTCCCCACCAGGCCCCTTTCCCTCTAGCTTCCTGCTTCTCCCTGACAACTAATATCAGAAGAAGTTGAAAGATTTGAATTTTCTGACAGGTGAAATCCTGAGTGGGAGAGAAAAGACAATAAGAAGGTTGGAGCTTTCTTAGGGCAGAAGAGATGGGAGAAATAAAAACCAGTGGGCTTGTTCTTTGTCTGAATCCATAGACTCCACCAGGTTCTAAGAATAATGTCAGTGATCACCTGAGTAATCTGACTCTGCATGCTTTAAGAAATGCTCCCAGCCACCCAAAAATATGGGAGCCATGGCATCGATGGGCTGAGCCTATGCCCTTTGGGGGAGAAGGAGATCAAAAGCACACTTGAGAGGATCTCCTTTTATCCAAAGTGTTCAGAACCTAAAACAGCACATGACCTAAGGAGATTGCTTCCCTCAGGTGTCCCTCCAAAGGTTGCTCTTCTTCATTGTGTCTTGGGTATGGGTTTTCCATGGCAGTGGCATGAGAAACTGTTTGACACGCTGCATGGGCCTATCCTTACAGATGTCTCCACACTGAGAAAATTTTAGCTCCATGTGACACAGGAATGGATATGCGATCCTGAGGGAATACTTCATGAGGCTGCTACACATCATGGAGGATGCCTCTTGACACCTGTTCCCATTTCTAGTTAGAGGACGTAGGTACCTCTTGTCTTCAGTGTTTGTGTGTAAAAGCACTCATTTTCTAGGGAATTGATGAAAAGGAACTGTCCAGACTTATTGTGTTCTGGGACAAGAGAAAGAAAAAAAATTTAAACTGGATTTGTATCCTGAAGCTGAAGTTTTCACTTTTAAATTATAATTATCCTTGCCTTCTTTTTGCCTATTTCCCGCATTAAGTTTATTGGTACATTTTAGGCATAAAATATATTTACATACATCATTGGGATCTTGTACCATTACATGAGTATCTTGGTTCTTATTTTTTTCCCCTTCCCTTGCAATCCCTTCATCCCCTCCACCCTTCCCTATTTGCAAAGACTTTGTTTCCATTTTTTTCCTTTTCTCATATTTTTTCTTTTCCCTTTTTTCCTTTCCCCTACCCCTTCCACTTCCCCTGCTCCTTTAGACCCTTTCTTCCTATTACACAATATCAATTATACATTTTTTAAATTACAATATCAAGATCTAGGAGACATTGCCATAGATTTTACAGAATTTAAAAGGATATAGAGGGCTGGGGATTTAGCTCAGTGGTTTCGCCCCTGCTGCGCAAGCGCAAAGACCCGAGTTCAATCCCCAGTACCAAAAAAAAAATTTTTTTCAAAAAGGATATAGAAAGCATATTTCAAAAATCTGTTTTGAAATAAATTTGAAAACTTCTAAGAAGTACCTTGGAAGACAAATTAATGAAACTAACTCTGGAGGAAATACAAAATTTGAATAGCACCTATTAAAGAAAGTATATTCCTAGCTTGAAACCCTACCTATATGACAACAGCAGGCTCATATACATTTTAACTGATAAATTATATCAAGCAATTAAAGCAGAAAAAAAAAGGAACACTTCTCCCCTCATTTTAGGAAATCAACATTGTGCTAGTCCTAAAACTGGATAAAGATAATAGAAGAAAAAAGTATAAACATAGAAGTTTGTTTAACAAAACAAACCATTAAAAGTCAGATCTGGCAGTATGTAGAAAGTGGTTTTATTATAGGGATGGCAGTATTGGTTCAGCATTCAAAGATCCACCCCCAAAAGTCATCATTTTAACAGAGGAAAGGGAAAAGCCATATGATCCTGTCACTAGTTGGAGAAAAAGTATTGGACTAAATTCTATAGCTGTTCGTGGTAAAAGCTATCAGGAGACTAGAAGTAGAACAGAACCTTCTCAACAGATTAAAGACGTAGTCCATACTTCCAGTGAGAATACCTTATACAAGTGGAGAAGATACAATGCTTTCTCCTTAAGGTGGGGAACGAGGGCAGATATGCTTACTCTTCATCTGTCCATCAAACTTTGAAACATAGGCCCAAACCAAAATAGTCTGGCAATAAAATGACACAATTAGGATAGGATTGGCAAGGTAGAAGCAAAATCTTTATATGTAGATGAAATGATCATCTACAGAAAAAATACTAAGAAATCTCTAAGAGCCCCAAGAACTTATATTTGAATTTAGCAGGATTAGAAAACACAGGGTATATATAAAAATTCAGGTCTATGTATACTTGCTATAAATGAAGAATTGGATATGGAAATTTAAAAGTTATGTAGGAGTACAAAGGACCTAGAAAAGGTAAAAAAAAAAAAAGTGCTGGAAGACATTTAGTACCTAATTTTAAGACTTCCTGTAAAGTTACAGTAATCAAGGTAGTGTTGGTGTAAGGAAGGATCATTGGAATAAAACAGAGAATCTAGAAATAGAACCACACAGATATGGTCCACTGAGTTTTGAAAGATTACTTAACATTAACATTTTATAGAGTATAAACTCAATTCAAGAGCCAAGGAAAAGACAGTGTTTTCAGCAAATGGCACTAGAACACCTGGTATCCATATATAAAAAATTAACCTCAACCCTTTATTTCCATACATAAAAATAACTTGAAAGGATCTATGAATCTAAATATGAAAGCCTAAAAGTATAAAACTTTAAGAAGAAATTATAAGGAAAAATGTTTATGAATTTAGGGTAGGCAAGAACTTCCTAGGATACAAAAAACATGATGTATAAAAGAAATTGATAAGAGAAGCTGAGCTGGTCCCAGCATGTGGAAGGAAGCTCCCCCGCTGCCATCCCAAGCTCCTAGGGCAGAGAAGCTGAGCCAGTCCCAGCACCTGGAAGGAAGCTCCTCCACCGCCATCCCACGCTCCTAGGGCAGAGAAGGTGAGCTGCATGGGCACCAGAAGCACACCCCCCACCCCATGGAAATGAGAAGATACGTAAACAAGCCTCAAAAACAGACTTCCAGATCACCTACAGTAACCCCAAAGGGAAATGAGATGGAACAATCTGATACTCAACCATCTGGACTCTCTGAACTGGCAACAAAAGAGGATCTGGGAAAAATGAAATCAGAAATAATTACTCAGATAACAGCAAAGATTGTGCTCATAGTGCAAGACGTGACTAATAAATCTAGAGAGGACACAGATTTTTAAAAATAGAGGATCTGAGGAACATGATGGAACGCCAACACAGGAAACAAATGGAATCCATAAAACATATGCAAACAGATTTCCAGGAGATGAAAAACTCCATCGAAAGTTTACACAGCAGAATGAAACAATGTGAGGATAGAATTTCAGATATAAAAGATAAGATTGCAATTAGTGACCAGGAAAAGAAAAATTGCTTTAAAATTGTAAGGGAACACAAGAAATCAATCCAGCAGCTGCTAGACGATGCAAAGAAGAATAACATAAGACTGATTGGAGTAAATGAAGAAACAGGAGAGAGTGCAGATGACATAAAAAACTGTTCACAGAAGTGATGGCAGAAAACATCCCAAGGAGGGGAAAAGAACTTGACATACAGATAAGTGAGGCATATAGGACTCCAACTAGCCTTGATCAAAAAAAACCTACACATAGGCAAATAATAGTTAGGATTCCAGAAATTCAACAGAAGAACAAAATTCTACAAGCAGTGAGAGAAAAGAAACAAATCACATACAAAGGAAAGCCCATCAGAATCACAGCAGACTTCTCCATGCAAACCCTCAAGGCAAGAAGAGCTTGGAGTGATGTATTTCAAGCCCTAAAGGAAAACAGCCTCCAACCCAGATTGATGTACCCTGCAAAACTATCTTTCAAAACTGATGGAGAAATAAGATACTTTCATGATAAAGAGCATGTCAGGAACTTCATGAATACCAAACCAGCACTCCAAAAAATTTTAGACAATACCCTAGGAAAAGACAATGAGGATCACAACCCCAGGAAACCCAACAGAATGAATCCATTGGGCATGACAAATTAAATGCAAAGGGGGAGAATCCAACAAAAAGAAAATGTCATGACAAAGCTTTTAAAACTTTTAACTTCATCTCCCTAATGAGTATATAATTCAATCTTGTTATTGTACTGATTAGTATTTTTAAAGTTGCACACCTTTCCTTGTGCTATACTGGCTATTTATCATCTTCTTATGTCTACTTTTTAATTGGGTTGTCTATTAATGAGCTGTAAGAGTTCTTTATATATTCTGGTCATAGGTTATATGCATTGATAAATATGGTCTGTTTAAGGACTACTTTTCATTTTAATGATGTCATTTAAAGTTCTAAATTTTGATGGAATCTCATTTATCAATTTTTTTCTTTTATACATCATGTTTTTTGTATTCTAGGTAGTTCTTGCCTACCCTGAATTCATAAACATTTTCCCTTGTAATTTCTTCTTTTTTTGTTAAATTCTTTTATTGGTACACTTTAGGTATACAGCACAATTACATTTCTCATTGAGAATTGTACCTTTACATAATGCATCTTGGTTCTTATTTTTTCCCCATTCCTAGCCCTCCCTTCACCCCCTCCACCCTTCCCTATTTTTCCCTTGTAATTTCTTCTTAAAGTTTTATACTTTTAGGCTTTCATATTTAGGTTCATAGATCCTTTCAAGTTATTTTCATGTATAGAAATAAAGGGTTGAAGTTAATTTTTTATATATGGATACCAGGTGTTCTAGTGCCATTTGCTGAAAACACTATCTCTTCCTTGGCTATTGAATTGAGTTTCTGTTCTGTAAAATGCTAATGTTAAATAATCTTTCAAAACTCAGTGGACCATATATGTGTGGTTCTATTTGTAGATTCTCTGTTTTATTCAAATGATCTATATGTCTTTCCTTACACCAACACTGCCTTGATTACTGTAGCTTTAGAAGAAGTCTTAAAATTATGTACTAAATGTCTTCCCACATTTTTTTAACTTTTCTAGGTCCTTTGTATGCCTACATAACTTTTAAATTTCAATATCCAATTCTTCATTTAAAGAAAGTATACACAGACCTGAATTTTTATATATACCTTGTGTTTTCTAATCCTGCTAAACTCAAATACAAGTTCTCGGGGCTCCTAGAGATTTCTTAGTATTTTCTCTGTAGATGATCATTTCATCTACATATAAAGATTTTGCTTCTGCGGTGCCAATCCTATCCTAGTTGTGTCATTTTATTGCCAGACTATTTTGGTGGGGACTAGGTTTCAAAGTTTAATGGACAGATAAAGAGTAAGCATATCTGCCCTTGTCCCCCACCTGAAGGAAAAAGAATTGTATCTTCTCCATTTATATAAGGCATTCTCGCTGGAAGTATGGAGTACATGTCTTTAATCTGTTGAGAAGTTTCTGTTCTACTTCTAGGCTCCTGATAGCTTTTACCATGAACAGCTGTAGAATTTGATCGAATACTTTTTCTCCAACTAGTGATAGGATCATATGGTTTTTCCCTTTCCTCTGTTAAAATGATGACTTTTGGGGGTGGATCTTCCAATGCTGAGCCAACACTGCCATCCCTATAACAAAACCACTTTCTACATCCTCCCAGATCTGACTTCCAGTAGTTTGTTTTGTTAAACAAATTTCTATCCATGTTCATACTTTTTTCTTTTATTATCTTTATCCAGTTTTAGGATTAGCACAATGTTGAGTTCCTAAAATGAGGGGAGAAGTGTTCCTTCTTTTTTCTGCTTTAATTGTTTGATATAATTTATCAGTTAAAATGTATATGAGCCTGCTGTTGTCATATAAGTAGGTTTTCAAGCTAGAAATATACTTTCTTTAATAGATGCTATTCAAATTTTATATTTCCTCCAGAGTTAGTTTCATTAATTTGTCTTCCAAGGTACTTCTTAGAAGTTTTCAAATTTATTTCAAAACAGATTTTTGAAATATGCTTTCTATATCCTTCTAAATTCTGTAAAATCTGTGGTAATGTCTCCTTGATCTTGATATTGTAATTTTAAAAATGTATAGTTGATGTTGTGTAATAGGAAGAAAGGATCTAAAGGATCAGGGGAAGTGGGACGGGTAGGGGAAAGGAAAAAAGAGAGAAGAAAAAATATGAGAAAAGGAAAAAAATGGAAACGAAATCTTTGCAAATAGGGAAGGGTGGAGGGGATGAAGGGATTGCAAGGGAAGGGGAAAAAAATAAGAACCAAGATACTCATGTAATGGTACAAGATCCCAATGATGAATGTAACTATATATTATACCTAAAATGTACCAATAAACTTAATGGAAAAATTAAAAAAAATTTTAAAAAGAAATTGATAAATGAGATTCCATCAAAATTTAGAACTTTAAATGACATCATTAAAATGAAAAGTAGTCCTTAAACAGACCATATTTACAATGCATATAACCTATGACCAGAATATATAAAGAACTCTTACAGCTCATTAATAGACAACCCAATTAAAAAGTAGACACAAAAAGATGATAAATAGCCAGTACAGCGCAAGGAAAGGTGTGCAATTCTAGAATCAGAAAAATACTAATCATGAACAATAACAAGATTGAATTATATACTCATTAGGGAGATGAAGTTAAAAGTTTTAAAAGCCTTGTCATGACATTTTCTTTTTGTTGGATTCTCCCCCTTTGCATTTAATTTGTCATGCCCAATGGATTCATTCTGTTGGGTTTCCTGGGGTTGTGATCCTCATTGTCTTTTCCTAGGGTATTGTCTAAAATTTTTTGGAGTGCTGGTTTGGTATTCATGAAGTTCCTGACATGCTCTTTATCATGAAAGTACCTTATTTCTCCATCAGTTTTGAAAGATAGTTTTGCAGGGTACATCAATCTGGGTTGGAGGCTGTTTTCCTTTAGGGTTTGAAATACATCACTCCAAGCTCTTCTTGCCTTGAGGGTTTGCATGGAGAAGTCTGCTGTGATTCTGATGGGCTTTCCTTTGTATGTGATTTGTTTCTTTTCTCTAACTGCTTGTAGAATTTTGTTCTTCTGTTGGGTTTGTGGAATCCTAACTATTATATGTCTATGTGTAGAGTTTTTTTGATCAAGGCTAGTTGGAGTCCTATATGCCTCACTTATCTGTATGTCAAGTTCTTTTCCCCTCCTTGGGATGTTTTTGGCCATTACTTCTGTGAACAGTTTTTTATGTCATCTGCACTCTCTCCTGTTTCTTCATTTACTCCAATCAGTCTTATGTTATTCTTCTTTGCATCGTCTAGCAGCTGCTGGATTGATTTCTTGTGTTCCCTTACAATTTTGAAGCAACTTTTCTTTTCCTGGTCACTAATTGCAATCTTATCTTCTATATCTGAAATTCTATCCTCACATTGTTTCATTCTGCTGTGTAAACTTTCGATGGAGTTTTTCATCTCCTGGAAATCTGTTTGCATATGTTTTATGGATTCCATTTGTTTCCTGTGTTGGCATTCCATCATGTTCCTCAGATCCTCTATTTTTTTAAATCTATGTCCTCTCTAGATTTATTAATCGTTTCTTGCACTATGGACACAATCTTTGCTGTTATCTGAAAAATTATTTCTGATTTCATTTTTTCCAGAACCTCTTTTGTTGCCAGTTCAGGGAGTCTAGGTGGTTAAGTATCAGATTGTTCCATCTCATTTCCCTTTGGGGTTACTGTAGGTGATCTGGAAGTCTGTTTTTGAGGCTTGTTTATGTGTCTTCTCATTTCCACGGTGGGGAGGGGTGCTTCTGGCACCCACACGGCTCACCTTCTCTGCCCTAGGAGCAGGGAATGGTGGCGGGGGAGGCTCTTCCTGGGCACTGGGATTGGCTCACCTTCTCTGACCTAGAAGCGTGGAATGGCAGTCGGGGAGCCTTTTCCCGGGTGCTGGGATTGGCTCAACTTCTCTGCTCTAGGAGCGTGGAATCCTTTTTGCCTATTTTGAAATTTCTTCTATCAGCCTGAGCTGGCTGCTGAAAAGAACTATGCTTTTCTAGAAATGCCTTCCTGGGTAGGGGAATTACAGAGAGGATGGTACTTGGAAAGTACCAAAGAGCCCCCCTCAACTACTTTTGGGGGCGTCTAGAGTTATCCTGGAGCTGTCTCCAAGTTAGGAAGCAAGCACCTGAGAACAGGTCCCAGGAAACCACAGCACTGGAGAACAGTGGGCCTTCAGTCCCAGTTTACACAAGTGGAAACTGAGGCAGCTTCAAGAACATACTGTTTAAGATTTGCTCCAGCTACTTCCTGAAATTCTTAAGGAGATGAAGTTGCCTGGAAGGGACCAGGCAGAGTTTAGCCAGCTTGGCTCAGCAGGAGGGTCTGGCCTGGTACCTTGATCACCCTCCTGGTGAGTCTTCTCCCCTTCCCAGACACCTGGCTTAGCTGATGTGACCTGTTACAAAACAGCCTGTGTCCATGCAGCACTACCAAGGCCTGGAGAACCATCCACCATCCACTCTCGTCTCTTTCTCCAACCTCAGTAATGTAGTAATAATGACTGGCATCCCCCACATTGACAGGTCTTGGGATTAAAAGTGAAAATAAATGGGGAGAGGCTGTGAAACCAGCAAGGCTGATGCCAGGAGATCCTTTTTTGCTTTTTTGTTGGTGGGGGGCGTACCAGGGATCAAACTCAGGTCCTTGCACTTGCAAGGCAGGCGGCAGAATCACTGAGCTAAATCCCTGGCCTTGATCCTATTTTTAACTCACCTACCAACTACCAGATCCTAGCATAAGATGACTCGTCTTTTTTAAATCTAGGGAGGAAACCCCATGACCAGCCCCTCTACCAAAATACTTGGCAAAGTTCTCCCTTTGCCCTAACTAAAATGACTCTTGCCTCACTGCGATGCTCAAGTGTGATCAGCACTGGTCACATATGCTTAATAAGCAAGGATGCAGAGGACCACAGCCAGACAGGAGACTAAAATGTGGCCAATTGGCTGAGCATGTGGGCATTTATCAGAGAATTCTGCAGTAGGTTCTGATCTCCAGGTCAGTGCTATGGTGCAAGGCTGAGAAAAAACCTGAAAAACAGAATTAAAGAGACAAAAAACTGGGGAGCCAAGACAACAAATGCTGCTCGTCCAGCAAAAGCACTGGTTAGTCTAAGCCACTGATTTTTATTGGTAATCAATTGGGGTAGAGGCAAACTTCGTGCTAAAGGGGAACTAAGTGTGAGGACATGCAATGTGCAGTTACTACGGATACTAATGCAAGCAAGGCTTATAAAGGACAAGACAGAGCATTCTCAAATTAGGAACAGAAAAAACAAAATATAAGGTTATAATTAGAACCTTGTCCTTCTAGTTAAGAAGGTTTTAATTGTGGCAACGGAATTTGGGTTCGAGTTCCTCTGACTTCAGCATGTAGGCTTTGGCTGGACTTGCTTCTCAAAACAAGCCAATTATGGGGTTAACTCTTTAGTGTCTGCACTCCTTACAGCCTGCTTTGAGCATAATCAATATTGTGGACCCTGTGACCATTCCCTTTCTTTCTTTTTTTTTTTTGGTACCGGAGATCGAACTCGGGTCCTTGCACTTGCGAGGCAGGCGATGGAACCACTGGGCAAAATCCCCACCCCAACAATTCCCTTTCAATGACAGAGATTCAAAGCACATGCACAAAACAGTTTCCAATACTTTCACTAGGGACAAATCAGAAACTGCTATCTACAGGCCCGGTGATTTAGTTCAGTGGTGCTGCCGCCTCCCTCGCAAGCACAAGGTCTGCAATTCGATCCCCGGTACCTCACCCCAAAAAAAGAAAGTGCTATCTTCAATTCCTCCGGTGTAAAATCAAGCAGGTATTTGATAGGGTGGCCTAACTCAGGTGTCAGCCTGAAGAATGATGGATGCCAAAGACCTCTACCATTAACTTCATGGTCACCATGAACCTTTTCAGTCTCCTACCCTCACTCTGCAGAGCACACTTCTTTTCCTAACTTTACTAAATGCAAAACCTCACTACCTTTATCACATATCTTACACAGTTCTTTGTTCAAGACACCAAGGACCTAAAAAGACCCTACAGAACCCCAGAAAGCTGGTAACAACAGGGCCAAGACACCCATTGTATCTGGGGTTCTAGGCCCAGTTCTGAGCAAATGTGAGGGCCCCGTATGGTAGAGGGTTGCTCAGCCTGGGCTGTGAGGCCCCTGCTCCTGCCCATGTCTCAGCCCGAGTCTCTGATGGTACCAGCCCATTCCTCCCACCAGCCCTGTCCCAACCCCATCCTTTGTCCTTGCCACCTCTCCAGCCTTCTTCCTGACCCTACCTAAGCCTGGTCCAGCTCTCATTTAAGGCCAAGCAAGTGGGCACAGCCTCCTTCCCCTAGGGACAAGTGAAGGGGCAGAAAGCTCCATCAGGTACAGTGCTGCTGTGATTTGAATGTGTGTGTCCCTGCCAAACCCATCAGTTGGAACCTAAGACCCCAAGTAAGTATCAAGAGGTGAGGCCTTTAGGCCTTCAGGTAGGGCTCCAGTAGAGTTAGGCCCTTTTTGCCCTCCATCTCTTCCACCATGCAAGGACAGCTAGATAGTGCCAACCATGAGAAACAGGCCAGCCACCAAACCTGCTGGTGCCTTGTGGACTTCCCAGCCTCCAGAATTGTGAGAAATAAATCTCTATTACTTATGAATGACACAGTCTATAGTGCTTTGTTAGAGCAGCAGAAACAAACTGAGACTGCTGTGCACTTCTCTGTTGCTGTGGGGACCACTGGGAATAGGTAGCAAGGACTCCAGGTTCTCACACATGGGAAAGTATGGAGCCTCTGCCCAAGAAGACTCCAGATCCTGCCATTCCATGCACCCCATTCTGGGCTCAACTTCTGTAAGCGCTTCTCTGATTGTCTAAACCATACCCAGTTCCATCCTCTTAACATCTCACAGTGGGGATTAAATTCAAATACATGAACCCTTGGGGACACTCAAATCACACCCAAACCGTAGCAGTCATCCTGTCTCCTTAGGCTCTTCTTGGCTATGACACTTTCTCAGATTTCCCTCGGTTCTGATGACCCTGACAGCGTGACATTTGTTTGGCAGGCTTGCCTGGGATTCAATGTTTGGCTAAAAGACAGATATTCTAAACCAGTGCTTGGCCTTTCCCCTTTTAATCTCACTTCTTTGTATCTCTCCTTCCTTCTTTCCCTCTTACCATTCTACCTTTTAAATGAATTAAGGATTTAAAATAAACAGATTATTCTGGATTATCCAGCTGGGACATAAATGTCAGTGTCCTGTGAGACACACAGAGGGAGATTAAACACAGAAGAGACAGCCCTGAGAAGACAGAGGCAGGAACAAGGGGCATTAGGCCACGATCCCAGGAAGCTGGAGGAGCCAAGGTCCATCCTTGGAGCCTGTGGAAGGAGCAAGACCCTGCCCACACCTTGATTCCAGCGCAAAATGAATTCAGATATTTTGTTTCTGGCCTTTGGAAGATTCAGATTTGAGCTACCAGTGTGTAGCAATGTGTTGTAATAATTTGATGTGGGGGGCTCTGGGGTGACCCAGTTTGCAGAGGATGATGACAGTAGGAAATGCACTGTGAAGAAAGTTGCCCTTGAGAGGCCAAGGGTGTTACTCTAGGGGACCTGTGGCTGTGGGGAGGAAGAGGCCCAAGATAAGGGGCCACAAGAAATCTGGAGGAGGTGGCCTGAATCAAGGGAACCCAGCAGTACAGGTAGCAAGGAGCAGGGGCCAAAGCACTGTCAGGATGAGGTAACCCAGGAGGGCACCCAGAGATGTTGGTGAGACTGGGGACCATGAGCCACTGCAGTCTTGGCAGGCCCAAGCCAAGGTCCTAGGGAGGGACACTAGGGGCTTCAGTGACCCTGGGCAGGCTAGTGTCCACCTGAGGGACTCTGAGCCCCAGGAAAGGCACCCAGTCCTGCACCCTGTGACCTCTTCCTGCCTGCTCTTCAAGTAGCTGCAGAACATGGCACCCATGAGAAGTGACTCTGAGGATCACAGGAAGGGAGCAGGAGGTGATTCTCCCTCCAGGCCAATGCCTCTGTGACCATTCTCAGCATTGTTTTCCTCTGCTCCTTTCCCACCATGCAGCCTCTTACCTCATCTCTGTTGGCCCAGGTCAACCCTGCTCCCTGTGTCTCTCATAGTGGGGACAGACACTGCTCACGTGCTGCTCTTCTGGAAATCAGACCAAGGGTCAGACTGGATTCCTGAGATGCAAGAACAGGGATCTTCTCCCTCCCCTCAGGGGCCATCTGGACCCAAGTGGGTCCAGGCCTGTCCCTGGGAAGACAGGCCAATGTGCTCTCCCTCCAGGGAGCCTCCAGGGGGCTATGTCCAGAGTAGCCTAAATTCTCCTGGCTTCTAGCCACAGGAAACCCAAGTGTGGACCTGATCCACATTGCTAAACCAATCCAGAGAGGGACTTCAGGAGCCAACCTCTGGCTTCTCTCAGCAGGGAATCAGCCCAAAAGCTTCTTCAGGGCTTGCTGAGGGCTCGATAAAAGGGTCTGGAGTCCCTCAGAGATAGCACAGGAGCTGGTGTGGTGGCTGTGTGGGACCAGTTCAGGGTCACTCTGGCAATAGAGGAACGGGGTGGGGACAGAACAGTGCTCAGCATGCCAACGCATGGTGCCACACATACAAGAGGAAACATTCCAAGTGCAAAGGCTCTAAACAGTATGGACCTTTGAGTCCTCCCCCTGGCCGGCGGCCCAGTGTGAGAGGAGTGGGTAGAGGCTGGAGCCTCTAGTATCCTGTCTACCTCGGAGCCTGAAAGTGAGCCTAAGTCTCACCAGGATGTCTACTCCATTGTCCCCCAACCCTCTGTATGCTGAGCCTCACACAAAGCTGGTGTGTGGAGCTGACACCCTCCTCACGAGGCGCACAGAAACTTTCCCCTTGAACCCAGACTGCATGAGGCTTCCTGTCCCAAAGCAGGATGCTGCCTTCACCCTAGAGGGTCCCATGCCCCTTCAGCTCGAGCTCCACTTGGCAAGGATGGCTCAACATTGGCGTGGCTCATGGCTACGTAGCCCTGCCACACTGTGGAGGTTGGGAATGTCCCTTCTGTCCCCTGTTGCATCCCCTACCTCTACCTTGCACAATTCTGACCAGAGGGGAAGAAGAGACAGAGAGCTTGCCACGTGTTTCTGAAGGAGCTGATGACAAGTGGCTCAACCTTACTCAATCAGCCTTCTCAAGGGAGGGGTCAGCAGCCAGGTGGTCCATAAATAGCTCCTCCACACCAGCCTCCTCAGCCCTCCTCTTCCTCCTCCAACACCTGCCAGCCCAGCAGCTGTCCTGGAGGCATGACCCTGGGTCTGCTGTGGCTGGGCCTCCCCCTGCTGGGGGCCCTGCAGACCCAAGCCCAGAACTCCACTCCAACCCTGATACCACCCATTCCTCTGCACATAGGCCCAATGGAGCCAGAGTTCCAGGATGACCAGGTAAGGGCTCTGGAAGGACAGCTGTATGCAGGGTCCAGGGGAGAGGGTAGGGGGCAGAGGGGAGGAGAGACAAAGGGGCTCAGGGGCAGTGGTGGGTGGGAGGATCAGGACTCAGGGAGTCCAGGCCCAGCGCATGCCAGGTGGGGAATCATCATCCCTCCACACAGACAAGAAAACCGAGGCTCAGAAAGACCACCAGCCACTTGCCCAGGGCCACCCCATCCCTGACAATTCAGGGCTAACTCCTCACCCAGGGTCCCTCCTGGCCCTGGAGGACCCAGCTCCTATGAGCTTCTCAGGGGCAGCCCCACCCACCGGCCCTGCTGTACAGAGCACTGCCCAAAGGTAGCAGCAGGGGCAGCATGGGTGGGGCTCTGGGGCCATCCCCGGGCTCTGCCTGTCATGGGCCCCTTGCAGTTCCAGGGGAAGTGGTACGTCTTGGGTGTGGCAGAGAACACAATTCAGAATGGAAACCAATTAAGCATGTACAGCACCACCTTCGAGCTAAATGATGCTGACCACAGCTACAATGTCACCACCGCTCTGATCAGGTGAAGCCGCCACTTCCTAAGGCTGTGATGTCACAGCCAAAGGGTGACCTAAGCTGAGGGAAACTGTCCTTCATTGCACTGCTCTGCACCAAATCTGTCTTTCTTCCGCTCTTTCTCCCTTTCCCTTTCTCCCTCCTTCCTTCTCTCCCTCCTCTCCATCAACATTCATGAGTAGCTCCAGTACAAACACACGCAGCAGAAAACAAGACTGAGAATAGGGTGTCCCAGAGAGGGAGGAGAGACACTGGATCCAGCCTAGGACCCCACCCAAGGCCTCCCTCTAGGGCTTGTAGAGAAGTGACCTTAAGGAGCCAATCTGCCAAGTTTGGGGGTCCATGCCTACAATCCTAGCAGACTCAGCTCAGGAGAGTGAAGCAAGAGGATCACAAATTTGAAACCAGCCTGGGCAACTTGGCGAGTATCTGTCTCAAAATAAAAAATAAAAGCAAGCCTGGGAATGTAGCTCAGTGCCATGGCCCCGGGTTCAACCCCCATTACCACCACCACTGCCTAAAGAAAGAGGAGGTATACGGGTCCCACCAAGGGCTAGTATTCTCTGAATCAGAAAGCCTCACCTTAGCAGGCAGCAAATCATCCAGCCAGCAGCGTGGGCACCTGAGCAAGGGCTGATGAGCAGATGGGAAGGGACTCCTAGGCCAGTCTCTGGGCAATCTCACCCCGAGGCAGGTCCTGGCCTGGGGCTCCTGCAAGGGCCAGGGTCTGAGCTCAGCTGCATCAAGGAAGGTGGGGGAACCCAGAAGGTAAAGCTGGGCAGTCCCAGGCAGGAGATGACGGAGGTGGGGCAGATGAGGACTCAGAGAGGAGAGAGCCCAGGCTCATCCTCCTTCAGTGCGTTTTGGCTCTGTCCACTGTATGGGCTGCAGTTGGAGCATTTGAGTATCTAAGGGTCCAGGAGGGCAGGTGTGGGGGGTGACTCTGGGATGCAGGGCTGGGGTAGACTTGGAGAGTTCAGGTTGCTACAGAGCTGGGCAGAATTTGGCTCAGACAGACTGGAAGCTCAGAGGAAATTGCCAGGAGAGATGGGAAAGGGGGAGCAGCAGGATAGAGCAGGGCTCAGTGCCTGGGGTCTGTGTGTGGGACAGGCCGCCCCAGGAGGCTGCAAAGGAGACAGTGAGTGCTGGGGGGAGGGTCCAGTGGCCCCGTAGAAGGCCAGGCAGAGGCTCAGGGGAAGGCCCGGGGTCAAGGAGAGGGTGGACTGGGACCCAAACAGAGTGGGGGTCCTGCTGCTGCCTTGGGCCTTCCTCCAGCCCAGAGGGACCAGGTCTGTGTCATCTTCCAGTTCAGCCTCCATCTCTTGTTCCCACAGGGAGGATTTGTGTGAAAATCAGACTTACACTTTCGTCCCAGGTGTCCACCGAAGTCAGTACACCCTGAGCAACACGACATGTGAGTCTGTGTAACGGGGACCCCAGGGCTGGGATGGGGGAGCTCAGGCCTCCTGGAAGGGCACAGGCCTCCCTGTCCCTCCACACAGATGCCCTGCTGATCAGTCAGGGAGGGGGACAGTCCCTTCCTCATGACCAGGGCCTTCCATACTGTAGGGCCCACTGGAACACAGAGCTACACCATGAGAGTGGTAGCCACCAACTACAAGCAGTTTGCCGTAGTGTTCTCAGAGAAGACTTTTGAAGACACGGTGTACTTCAAAACCATTGTCTATGGTAGGTCCTCACTCCATCCCCTCAGGGACCCGGATCCTGGTCACACTGGGGGAGGAGACCCTCTATGCCCCAGATCCCAAAGTCGTCTCCAGTTTGAGTCCCCCTCAGGAAGGAGGGGGACTTGGAGAGGGGAGAGGGTTCTGAGGTGAGAGAGAGGGGAGAGGTGTCCATGGGAGAGGGGTCTGAGACCTTGTTCATCACTCAATAATATAACGGGCCGGGGGGTAGTCCACACCCGTCACCCCAGCACCTGAGAGGCTGAGGCAAGAGGGTTTGGAATTTAAGGTCAGTCCAAACTACATAATAAGACTGTCTCAAAAAAAAAACTTGGGAAAAAATAATATTACCAAGAGTCTTGTGTTGTCCACTCACCACCATCTTAACCACAGGGAGAACCAAGGAGCTGAGCCCTGAGCTGAAGGAGCGCTTTGTCAACTTTGTCAAGTCTGTAGGCTTCACTGAGGACAACATTATCTTTACTGATCCCATAGGTAATGGCTAACTGGGGAGAGGGGAAGGGGATGTGGGGTCTATCCAGGCCTGATGCTGCTCCACCAGGGAAAGGGGACAGGAGAGACTCAGTTTCTTCTTCCAGTCACTGGAGAGGTAGTGGCTTCCAGGTCCTCAGGGCAGCCCATCCCCAGGCACTGATTTCAGGGAACCCCCCAGATCCTTGAGGTACAGCCGGGCCAGGCTGGGTCTAAGGCTGCTAGGGGTAGTGCAGGGGTCCCTGCAGCCAGAGATCCCACACACACACACTCATCCACACATGCACACCTGTCTGCTCTGATGTTCTTTCTCCTCGCAGATGAGTGCATCTGATGACTGAACAGATTGTGAGTATGGCTGGGCAGGGGGCGATGGGAGGCCAGGGCAGGGTGGGCTGCACATCTCAGGGCTGCCTTTGCTCTTCCCCTCCCCCAAACCTAAACCCCAGTCATCTTTTCTCTGCTGTCCTCTCTCAGGTGCCTCCTGTCTCTCACCCCCTGTCACTCTACCTAAGGAGCCATCGAGCTGCCCCACCGGGCACAATGCCTGAAGATCCCTCTGATAGCACAGGTCTGACCACCCACTGCCCCCAAAGCCACCTCCCTGATGGAGCCCCCTTTCTGTTAAATAAACACAACCCCACTGGTCTCTGAGTCTGTGCTCCTTGTCCAGGAGGCCCATGAGGGAAGGAAGGGCAAAGGGAGAGCTCACACCACCGTCACTCCCACAGCCTGCTGCCTGATGTTAGCTTGGCAGGAGGCAGAGAGAAGTTCCTGGATGGAGGGGGCCTGAAGGCCAGAGAAAAAAAAGGTGCTGGCTCTCTAAAAACCACAGCGATTGCCAGTTCTGACAGGTAGATCTTGGCTAGGAGAGACAAGAGGATGCATGTGCAATAGGCTTCCAGGGGACCAAGATAAGCTCTCTTGAATCCAACAAGTGCACAAATACACTCCTGAAAGTGACCGCAACTCAATTATAATTGTAATAATAATCTCGTTTACATTGTGATTTTGACATCCCTCCCCCTTCCTGGGCTTTGGGCATCACTATCACTGGGAATCAGGATCCTGATACAACAAGGAACCTGCCCCTCACTTCCTTGGTCCCGGGTTCTTTGTGCCCTTGATAATTAAGTCAGGACACATAGGCCGTGCAGAAGTCTAAGTTGAACGTGTTATAAAGTACATAGAGTTACATCTTCAGGCAAGACGGCAGGCAGTGCCAAGAGAGTATATGTACCTAGAAGTTTGGGGCATTTTTATGCACCTGAGAGTTACTCTTGAGATCCAGAGAACTTGGGTAATTATGATGCTTATCACCATTTTACTTAGAAGTTACGTAGGAATTGCAAATGTCTTTCTGTCCTATTTAGATGTCAGTGTTTCTTCAAGGGCTTTAGTGGCGTAAGAAACTTCCAAAAGATAAGTTCTTCATTTAAACCAGGTCCCAGCCCAAGGCAGCAGGGTCTTAAAGAACATTTCCCTTCCTGATGTCATTGACTTTAGGCTATGGCAGCCAGGAATGCTGTGTGCCTTGCCCTGGAGTTAGGCAGGTGGCCAGGTATCAGGAGGAAAGTGCACAATGTGTAATCTGAAGATGTCACAATTGCTCTGTAAGATTGCTTTGGGTTTGAAACCTAACAAATGATCATAAATGTATTATACATTGATATATTCCTGTAACAACTGGCAATGCATGCTATTTTAGACCCCCTCCCCTCAGGCCTGCTAATATCTATCTGCCTAATAATATGACAGCTCCTCAAAGGTCCATACAGGGACAAAAACTTCCCCCTCCAATAGAAAGGAGGGAACTTGTCCCTGATTGGAATAAACTGCTATTTCAAGAGCTACTTCCTCCTTGTAGAAACCATATATAGGCTGACATCTCGTTGCTTCGGGCTGTGAGCTCTTTTCTCTAGTCTGTTCCTACCCTGAGGAGCACAGCCTGACTAATAAATCTACGCTTTCACTTCTCCCTCTGTGTCTCCTGCTTGATTCTTCATTCAGGATACCAAGATCCTAGGACAGTCACCACCCTCAACAACACTCAGGTACAGAGGAAAAGGACAGGGCAAAAGGACTCCAGGTTCCCCTGCCACCACTGTGACCTCTGAGTCTGCCCTGGGCAGAACCATACTGTAATCACTCCTGCTTTGACTGGGCATTCCTAGTCCCAGAGCAAGCTAAGAGGGTGCACCATCCAAGAACACTGCTGGGGCCACACTTCATGCCCACACTTGGCCACAGGTATAACAGGTCTCACAGCAGCAGCCACATTATGGCTGGGGAGCAGGAGGGCCTTTCGGCATTGTATAGGGCAGCCACACCCAGCTCACAGGACGCAGTGGATGCTGGGAAACAGCAACCAAGAAAGAGGGGCAGAGGCCTATTCCAGGCAGAGGGTGAACAGGGGTGGACATCTGCCCCTCTGTCAGGCCCATATGGGCCTGGTGTCCACCCTTCTGTGCCTGGACACTGGGGACCATGTCTGTGCTGAGCCTGTTCAGATGCTGCTGCCACCATGATGACATTCAGACCACCTGAGGGTCCACTCTGGAGCAAGGGCAGGGCTGCTGCTGACCCAGCCTCCTGGGTTAAGATGAATAGCTGGGCCTGTGCCTGGCCTCTTAGGTCCCTGTTCCCTCACTAATCCCAGTGGCAGTCTTTCTAGGTGTGCAAAACATGGGAATCCCTCCTGTCTCTTCTCCTCTCGTAAGGGCAGCAGTAGAGCAGGTTTGGCTCCAATGGAACCCTGGCTTCCCATCCAACAAACACACACTGCCACTTTCACCCTGGCTGGGAGACAAGGAGATTCCCAAGGAATGACAGCCCCAACCATGGCTCCCCAGGTAACAGGACAATCCTGAGATCCAGGCCCACCAAATGGTGTCGAAGTCTAGGCCAGGCCGCAGGGAGAGACTGGTTTGGTTCTGGGTGGGTTTCTAACTTGACATGGGGACTGTACTGACCCAGAGATGTTCCAGGATGAAAGGGGCATCTAGGGGTGGCTGGCCAGAGCCCCACTAGCTGGTCAAAAACACAGAAACTTCACCCTGCATGCCTGGCCCTTGGATCCACTTAGAGCATCAAGGGGAAAAAGAGCATAAGCCACACTTTCAAAGTAATTGAAAGGATAACAGAAGAGGTTAGAAAATGAATCAAAGAAGTATTCATCAAGATCACAGAAGATATAAATAAACAGATAATGGGAGCAATAATCATAATGATCCAGGAGCTTTCAGAAGACACTAAATAAAAAGCTAGATGAGCTAAATGATATAAAACTTAAATGACCAGTTGAGCAAAGTTTAGAATCCATGAAAAAGCTTCAATCAGAAATCCAGAAAATTAAAAATCATATTGAAAGTATGGGCAACAGAAGTGACCTATGTGAGGACAGAATTTCAGAAGACAATGATGCTGTTAAAGACCAACTACTCAAAGACACTTTAAAAGCAACAAAAGAACATGAAAAATGGATCCAATAACTGTTAGATGATGCAAAGACGATTAATCTAAGAATAACTGGAATAAGTGGAAACATCAGACAACATAAATGGCATGAAAAATTTGTTCATAGAAATAATGGCAGAAAACTTCCCAAATATAGGGAAAGAAATAAACATACAGATAAGTGAGACATACAGAACCCCAAATAGCTATGATGACAAGAGAACCTCTCCACACCACATTATATTCAAAGTACCGGAAGCCCATCACAGGGACCAAAGCTTTAAAGCTGCTTGAGAGAGAAAACACATATAAAAATAAATCACATATAAAGGTAAACCCACTAGAATTACAGCAGACTTCTCAACACAAGTGTTAAATACCAGAGGGCTTGGAATGAAGTGTGTCAAGCCCTAAAAAAAAAAATAACAACTTCCCACCCTGACTTATGTATCCTGCAAAACTTTCCTTCAAAATCAATGGAGAAATAAGGTACACTTGAAAAAGTTATTTCCATGACAAAGAGCATCAAAACAGAATGATAAGAAATTCTCAAGGATATCTTAGAAAGAGGCAATCAATTCAACAATGCCAATAAGTCAAAAAGAATGAATACACCTGGTGGGATGAGCAGCTAAGCAAATGGGAAAAAATAAGGAAATCAGCAACAGAAAAATAATAAAATGACAAGAATTGGTCAACACCTTTCAGTAATAACTCTCAATGTGAGTGGCCTCAATTCCCCAATCAAAAGATATAGATTAACACAATGGTTAAAGAAACAAAATCCAACAATATGCAATTTACAGGAAACACATTTAATTCAAAAAGAAATTCATGGATTAAAAAATCAAAGGATGGAAAACAATATTCCATGCAACAGGTACCTGAAAAAAAAGCAGGAATAGCTATCCTAATTTCAGGCAAAGTGAATTTCAAGCCAAAACTGATCAGAAGCATCAAAGAAGGTCACTACATATTGGTTACAGGAACAATTCAACAGGAAGAGATAACAATTATAAAAATGTATGCACCAAATACTAGTAGCATGGCCAACTTCCTTAAACAAACAGTAATGGACATGAAAAGCCAGATAACACCAGTGAAACTGTAATGGGGACCTCAGTACCACACTGTCACTAAAGGGCAGATCAACTAGACAAAAAAATCGACAAAGGGATCGAGTTGAAACAAACCTTCAAGCGAGTAGACTTAATAGATATCTACAGGGCCAGGGATTTAGTTCAGTGGTTCTGCCGCCTGCCTCACAAGCGCAAGGACCCAAGTTCGATCTCCAGTACAAAAAAAAAAAAAAAAGGATGATATCTACAGAATGTTCCAGCATGCTTAAGTAAATGCAAAAGAATCAAAATTATTCCATGCATATTATTGGATTATAATGCAATGAAACTAGAAATCATGGCAAAATAAACCACAGAAACTATACAAACATATGGAAATTAAACAATACCCTCTTGATCAATCAATAAGGCACAGATGAAATAGAGAAAGAAATTAGACAGTTTAGGCCCAGGGATTTTGCTCAGTGGTTCAGCCTCTTGCCTCACAAGCGAAAGGTCCCGAGTTCGATCCCCATTACCAAAAAAAAAAACAAAGACAAAAGAAATTAGACAGTTTGTACAGTCAAAGGATAATGCCAGTACAATGTACTGGAACCTATGGGGCATAATGAAAATAATCCTAAGAGAGAAGTCTGTAGTGGTGAATTACCACATTAGAAAAACGGAGCAAGCTCAAACAACCTAGTTATGTACCTCAAGGTCCTAGAAGAACAAGAACAATCCAAACCCAAAGCTAGTACAAGGAAAGAAATTATAAATATTCAAACATAAATTAATGAAATTGAGACTTTAAAACAATAGAAAGAATTAATGAATTGGTTCTTTGAAAGAATAGACAAAATTGGGCCTGGGATTTAGCTCAGTGGTTCCACTGCCTGCTTCACAGGCACAAGGACCCAAGTTCAACCTCTGGTACCAAAAAAAAAAAAAAAAGAATAGACAAACCCTATGCCAATCTTACCAAAATAAAAAAACAAAGCACAAAAATCCATGCAAGTAAAAATGAAAAAAGGCAAAACCTTAACAGAGTCTCCTGCAATCCAAAAGATCATTGGTAACTACTTTGAGAACTATACTCTAATAAAATGGAAAATTCAGAAGAAATGGATAGATTCTTAGATACATATGAACTTCCAAAGCTGAACCAAGAAGATATAAAAATCCTGATTAATGTATTATCAGTCAATGAAATTGAAAAAGTAGGGCCAGACACGATGGTGCACACCTGCATTCCCAGCACTCAGGAGGCTGAGGCAGGAGGATCGCAATGAGTTTGAGGCCAGCCTGAACTGCATAGCAAGACCTTGTCTCAAAAAAAAAGAAAAGAAATTGAAGAAGTACTAAAAACAAACCAAAGTACTAACTAAGAAAAGCCCTGGTCCCAGTGGATTCACTGCCAAATTCTATAAGAACTTTAGAGGCCACCTAATGCCAATACTCCTAAAATTCTTTAATGAAAACAAAAGAGAAGCAGTACTCCCAAAGTCACTCCTGGAGGGATTGAAACTAGACCTATATCTCTCACCAGGCACTAAACTAAAATCAAAAGAGATCAAAGATCTAACAAAAACAGAAACAATCTGGTGGAAGACAAAATAGGTAAAACTCTTGAAAACATAGGTCATAGGCAAGGACTTTCTGAACAGAACCCAGGTTGTACAAAAAAAATACCAAAAATCAACAAATGGCATCACACTATGTTACTAAAGTTCTTGTCTTGGTTACTTTTCTCTCATTGCTGAGACAAAATACCCAACACCTAAGGTTAAAGGGGAAGTTTACTTAGCTCACAGTTTGTAGAGGTTTCAGTCCATAACTGGCTGGCTCCAAGGCAGAGTGGCACATGGCAGAGCGGAGTCACAGAAGAGAAGCAGTTCATGGCACCCACACAGTAGCAAAAGCAAGGAAGAACCTTAACAGCATCTTTCTGCCCCTTTTATATTCTATCTAGGCTACTGGGATTAGCACGATGCCAAACCAGTCAATGGACTGACTTAGTAATTACACATCCTTAATCCCAGCATCACACACTCTAGATCCAGTCACCTCTGAAAAAGCCCCATCTAAGACCACATGAGACTCTGGGGGGACATCTAGGCATGAGCCATAACACCTCTGCAAAGCAAAGGTAACAATGAACAGAGTGAACAAACTAAGGAATGGGGAAAAAAATTTGCCAGCTACTCCTCAAAAAATTAATATCTAGAATATAGAATCCACCAAAAAAGTATACACACTTCAGCAGTTCACCATACTAATAAATGTCTGGAAGCTAATGGCCACCACTTTGAGTACCTCTTGTAATTGTAGAGACCAAAAGTAACTTGTATTATTAATCTCATAAGGTCTCAATAAATTTAGTATTAAAATATTTATACAAAGTTTTCTTTTCTTGATGTATACATTTTTGGAAAACTGTATATAAAGAACTCCAAAAATTAGACCCCCAAAAAATAAAAGACCCAATCAAAAAATGGGCATCTGAAATGAATATATACTTGTCAGATGAAGAAGTATAAATGGGCAACAAATACATGAAAAAATGCTCAACATTTTAAAACAACTCTGAGATTCCATCACACTCCAGAAAGAATGGCTACCTTCAAGAAATCAAACAATAGCAAATATATACTGGGGAGGCTGCAGGAAGAAAAGAAACACTTCTTCATTGTTCATGGGAATGCAAACTGGTGCAGCCACTATGGAAATCAGTATGGAGATTCCTCAAAAAACAAAAACTATAAATTCCAGGAGCTGGAGATTTAGCTCAGTGGTTCTGCCGCCTGCCTCACAAGCACAAGGACCTGAGTTCGATCCCCGGTACCAAAAAAAACTATAAATTCCATTTGACCCATCTATTCCCCTTCTAGGTACCTGCCCAAAAGAGTTAAAGACATTACATTACATTGATACATGCATACTCATGTATATAGCATAATTCATGAGAGTTAAAAATCTTCGAAGCAGCCTGTATATCAAGATGAATGGATGAAGAAAAAGTGGTATTTATACACAACAGAGTACTACTCTGCCATAAAGAAAGATAAACTTTTTGGTTTTTGTTTATTTGTTTTTTTGGTACCAGGGGTCGATGTTTGTTTGTTTTTTGAGACAAGGTCTCACTATGTATCCCAGGCTGGCTTCAAACTTGGGGCAACCCTCCTGCCTCAGCCATCCAAGTGCTAGGATTACAGACATGCACCACCCCGGCCAGCAAGGATAAAATTGAGTCACTTGTAGAAAAATGGGTGCACCTTGAGATCATAATGTTAAGTGAAGCAAATTAGACACACAAGCTTAAATATTGCATGGTTTCTCTTATATGAGAAAGCTCATATACAAATAAAGCGCAAAATAAAAGAAAAAACGTTATTATAATCTAGCATGGCCAATGTATCCAAAATCCTGGCTAATGATCTATGTTTATGATAATTAGATTGATCAAGACATTAAATGAATAAATAAATAAATAAATGAATAAGCTGCTGGCAAAAAAAATTTAGAAACAGGGGTGGAGGGGAAGGGAAAAAAATTGAGATGTGTCATGCACATGTATCAATTTCCCACAATGAATATAATCACTGTGTACTGCAAACATGTACTAATAAAAAATTTTGAATGATTTGTTAATAAATCTGGAAATTCCAAAAAAAATTTTTTGTAAATCCTGAGCAAGCTACTGGTGAATAGAATACAACAAGTCATCAAAAAGCTCATACAGCAGGCCGGGGATTTAGCTCAGTGGTTCCAGCGCCTGCCTTGCAAGCGTAAGGTCCCAAGTTTGATCCCCGGTACCAAAAAAAAGCTCATACACCATGACCAAGTAGGTTTCATCCCAGGGATACAAAGATGACTCACCATATGCAAATCAATAAATGTAATCCATCATATAAACAGAAACAAGGACAAAAATTGTCTGACCATCTCAATAGATGCAGGAAAAGCCTTTGACAATATCCAACATTCATTCATTATTAAAAAAAAAAAAAAACTCACAGAAAATTGGTATAGAAAGATCCTATCTCAATCTAATAAAAGGCATTTATGGCAAACCTACTGCCAACACCCTATTAAATGGGGGAAACTGAAAGCTTTCTCCCTAAAATCAGGAACAAGATAAGGAAATCCACTTTCACCACTCCTCTAATTTAGTCCTGAAAACATTAGCCAGAGCAATCAGGCCAGAGAAAGAAAAAAAGGGTACATACAGGAAAAAATGAAGTCAAAGTACCATTATTTGCAGAAGACATGACCCTCTACTTATAAGGCCTAAAATCTATGACAAAAGACTCCTAGAATTAATAACCAAATTCAGTAATGTAGCAGGATACAAAATCTACCCACAAAAGTCAATAGTGTTAGACTGGGATTTAGCTCAGTGGCACTGCACCTGCCTCTCAAGCGCAAGGTCTTGAGTTCAAACCCTGGTACCAAAAAAAAAAAAAGTTAATAGCGTTCCTGTACACTAATAATAAACTCACTGAAAGAAATTCATAAAATAATACAATTCTCAGTAGCATCAAGAAAAACTAAATACCTAGAAATTAACTTAATAGAGAAATTGAAAGACTTCTAAAATAAAAATTACATCACTCTGGAAAAGGAGATGAAAGGGAACATTAGAAAAGGAAAAGATATCCCATGTTCCTGATAGGGAGAGGCGATATAGCCAAAATGGCTATACTTCCAAAACTGACCTGTAGGTCCCTTCAATACCTAGTGATCCTTTTTGGTTTTTTGAGACAGGGTCTCGCTATGCGGTTCAGGCTGGCCTTGAACTCACTATGTATTTCAGGCTGGCCTCAAACTTGACAATCTTCCTGCCTCAGCCTTCTGAGGGCTGGGAACACAGGCATGCACCACCATGCCCAACTAGTGATCCATTTTTAAATTGCCCATAACAACAGAACACAATGAAATGTTTTCTCTTCAAATTCTTGTTCCTTGAATTTTTCTAGGTAACATACATGAATTTCACGCAAAAATTCAAAAGATTTCAATCTTCAGCATAAATGGGTTAATACAATTCTAATCAAAAAACCAATAGCATTCCTCATAGATCTAGAGGAAACAATCCTAAGATTCATATGGAACCAGAAAAGACCCAGAATAGAGAAGGCAATCCTGGGTAACAAAAGCAAAGCAGGAGGTATCACAATCCCAGATATGAAGTTAGGTCACATAGCTACAGTGACAAAAAACAGTACAAGGTCCCCCCAGGCCACTTTAGCTCAGTGTTCTGGTGGCTGCCTCACAAGTGCAAGGTCCCAGGTTCGATCCTCAGTACCAAAAAAAACAGTACAATACTGGCACAAAAACAGACATGTGAATCAATGGAATGGAATGGAATAGAGGAAGTAGAAACAAGCCCAGAGACATTCAGCTATTTAATCTTTGACAAAAGAGCCAAAAACATACACTGGAGGAAAGATGACCTCCTTAATAAACAGCTGGGAAAACTGGATATATACATGCAGAAGATTGAGTCTAGACCCATACATCTCACCATGTACTAAACTAAAATCAAAAAGGGTCAAAGACTCAAATGTTAAAACGGAAACACTTAATCAGCTAGAAGATAAAATACATAAAATTCTTGAAGACATAAATTTAGACAAGGACTTCTAAACAGAACCCCAATGGCACAAGAAATAATACCAAGAACCAACAAATAGTATCATATCAAATTACAAAGCTTCTACACAGCAAAAGAGATAACCAAACAGAATGAAGAGACAACCTACAGAATAGGAAAAAAAATTGCCAGCTATTATTGCTTGGCCAGAGGACTAACATCCAAAATGTATAAAGAACTCAAAAATATTAGGCCCTCAAAATAAAAGACCCAATCAAAAAGTGGGCAACTGAGATATATAGACACTTCTCAGAAGAAGTCCAAGTGGCCAATACATGAAAAAATGTTCAACATTACTGGCCATTTGAGAAATCCAAATTAAAACAACACTGAAGTTCCATCTCACACCTGAAAGAATGGCTATCTTCAAGAAATCAAGTAACAGGGCCAGGGATTTAGCTCAGTGGTTCCAGAGCCTGCCTCAAAAGTGCAAGGTCCTGAGTTCAATTCCCTGGTACCAAAAGAAAAAGAAAAATCAAGTAACAGCCAGGTGTAGTGGCACACACCTGTAGTCCCAGCACCCTGGAGGCTGAGGCAGGAGTATCGCTTCAATTCAAAACCAACCCAACCTAAACTACACAGTGAGACAGTTTCAAAAAAAAAAAAAATCAGTAACAAATGCTGAAGAGGCCAGTAGGGGGAGCCCTTCTACATTGTTGATAGGAATGTAAAGCAGTTTAACCACCATAGAGATTCGCCTTAGGGCCTGGGATTTAGCTCAGTGGGTCGGCCGCTTACTTCAAAAGTGCAAGGTCCTGAGTTCGATGCCCGGTACTGAAAAAAAAAAAGAGAGATTAGCATCAGTAGAGATTACTCAAAAAAAACCTGGACTGGATATTTAGTTCAGTGGCACCGTGCCTGCCTGGCAAGCACAAGGTCCTGAGTTCGATCCCAGATACAAAAAAAAAAACCTAAAACTAGAAATTCCATTTGACCCAGCTATTTACTTGCAGGTATTTTCCCAAAAGAGTTAAAGTCATCATATTACAGGAATACATACATACCTATGTTTATAGCACTATAATTCATAATAGCTAAGCCTTAGAAGCAGCATTTATGTCCATCAAAGGATGAATGGATAAAGAAAATGTGATATTTATACACAATGGAGTACTACTCCACCATAAAGAATGATAAATGGGGCCACAGATTTAGCTCAGTGATGCTGCACCTGCCTTGAAAGCGTAAGGTCCTGAGTTCAATCCCTGGTACCAAAAAAAAAAAAAAAGTGATAAACTTGAGGCATTCATAGGTAAATGGATATACCTTGAGACCATAATGCTAAGTGAAATAAATCACACACAAGCTTAAATATCACATGATTTCCTTATGAGAAACCCAAAATATAAAGAGTAAAACAAAAGATAACAAGAAAGAGGGAGATCTTTTTGAAATGGGAAAAGGAATAAGAGGTGGGAGGAAAGGGAGGGAAGGGAGAGAAAGGGGATGGGGAAAAAAAAGAACTGAAGGGGAAAAAAAGGCTTAAAGGGGAAAAAACAGAAATACAGCTTCAAAGATGCAGCATAGCATCAGCAAACCCCTGTCCCTGGTGGGTCCTCACTTTCAGGCAGTGATGGTCAGCTGACCCACATAAGGGACCTTTCTCTGGAATCCTCTGGGCACTGATTCAGTGGTCCCCACTGCCACTCCACCTGGGTCAGGGAGAAGGTGGTGCTACTCGTGCGTAATCCAGTAGTGGTCCCTATAGCAGGCTGTGAGCTCCACCTGGCTCCACCTTCCTGTCACCTCCTGGGACATGTACCAGGCCTGGCCCCCGTGCTGAGCATGGCCAACACTCTTAGGCATCCAATCCAATTGGAGACCAGGACACCGCTGCAGCCATAGGGCCTCCTGGCCACTACAGCTGCAGGAGTCCCAGGAAGTGAGCCGCTGTCTCCTGGGATGTGGGCCTGAGTCTCAGCTGGACCCCTGGATAGGATCACACCTCTGGGTCCCATCCAGGAGTGAGCCTGCTGGTGAGGTGACTTCTGTACAGCCCTCTCTTTCCACACCAGTCCATCGGATGGGGAGTGACGGCAGCTGGGCCACATTAGTATCCTGCTGGCAGTCACACCAAGCCTGCTCCGTGGCTCAACGGCCTCCGCTGCGCACTGCAGCACGCACGGGAGGAGGCAGCCAGTCCCTTCCGTAGGGAAACCATAACAGTCCTGGAAGCACTTGAGCAGAGCCAGGTCTGGGGAAGCCTCGCACCCCTCTCCTGCCCCTGCCCAGCTACGGGGCTCTGCCTAACAGGAACTGTCCCTGCTTGTCTTGTCTAGGGCTCCAGTCTGGGCTGAGTCCCACCTGTGCACAGGAGTTGCCTCTGAGAGCCCTAAGGGAAGCGCTGGAATCGGAGGGAGGCCCAAGACCGTGTAAGGGTGGTGGCGTCACTGCGGGAGCTGGTGGAGGCGCGGAGGAGGTAGACCAGGTGGCGGGAGCGGGATGGGCGCTGTGGCCAGGAGTGTCTGAAGAGAGGGGAGGCCTTGGAAACCGAGTCTCTGATTTCGGTCACGCGGCGACAGCAACAGTATGGGACAGAATGTAGGGGTCCAGGGTGCTCTGCCCCTCTTCCGGGCTCTCCTGGGCTCGCTCATCTTTCCCGCGGGCCTGCGCCTCCGCCTCCTGGCTGTTGCGGTACCGCCCAGCCCAGAGGCCCTTTGAGGGGCGAGGCTGGGGGGGGCGGGTGAGGGGCGAGGGTCTACACTGTGTGGGCGTGGTCCCTCCTGGGGGCGGTGTTAGACAGCGGGTCGAGGGCCGGGTCCTAGTCGTGGGCGGGGAGGAGGCGGAGCTCCGGCCTCTGGACTCCGCCCCTGGGGCCGGGCCCTGGCTGCCGGGCCGCCCGCCGCCTTTGGGTTCCACCCTTCCGCCCGGCGTTCGCCTGCTGCTTCCACCTTCCGCCCGGCTCCGCCGGCTTTCGGCGCGACCGTCGCCGCTTCCCATCGTTGCGCTGCCCCTGCGGCGCCCGAGCCCGCAATGTCGGGCCCCAACGGGGATCTGGGCATGCCGGTGGAGGCGGCCACGGAAGGGGAGGACGACGGTTTCGAGGAAGCAGGTGACCCAGGAGGGTGTGGAAGCCGCCTTTGCTTTTCTGGGCTTGCTGCCTGGCAGGGGAATCGGGGCGGGGATGGGGGCTTGGAAGGGACGGAAGAGGCCCCCTGAACCCCAAGAGGCCCCTGGGCGCCCCCGCGTTGTCCTGGAGCTGTCTCAAGTGCAAGGCAAGCACCAGAGAACGAGCCCTCCATGGAAACCGCAGCACTGGAAAACTGTGGGCAACCAGCTCCGGTTTACAGATGTGGAAACTGAGGCAGCTCAGGGACGCACAGCCGTTTGGGATTTGCTCCAGCCGCTTCCTTCACCGCAGAGGGGCGGGACCGAGCTCACCAGCTCGGGTTAGCTGTAGGGGACTACAGTGGGCTTCCCGCTCTGCTGAGTCAGCACCCCAACCACCGCTTTCCTGGTGACTCTCAACCGAGCACTGCGGGAGGGCGGGAGGACCACCAACCCTCGGCTCCTCGTCTCCTTGAGCCTCAGTTTCCCCATCTGTAACATAGGAATAGTGATTAGTGCCTCCCGTAGTATAGGGTTAGAGGAAACATGGAATGCAAAGTGCTTAGCAGATTCCAGCATGCAGAGTGTTGTGGTTATGGGGATTATGAGGATTCTCTTTGCTGTAGTAAGACTGCTGTATTAACGTAGAGGTCAGGACTTAGTAAACGTGGGGTAAGATAGAGTAGGCTTTCTGGGTTTGGTAACAGCTTTATTGAGCTATAATTCACAGTGTACAATTTACCTATTTAAATTGTACAATTGCATGGCTTGTAGTTGAATCAGAGTTGTGCATGCATCCACACAATCGTTTTACATTTTCATGACCCACAGTCTGCTTGGTTTCGGATCGAACTTGGGACCTTGGGCTTTGGAGGCAGGCAGCCGAACCACTGAGCTAAATCCCCAGCCCCTTTTGTGTTTTTTGATACTGGGGATTGAACCTAGGGCCTTTGTACAGGGTTATGTCCTCGGCCTCACTCTTCTTTCTTTTTTTTGAGACAGGGTCTTGCTAAGTCACTAATTGCCCACTCTGGACTTGAATTTGCAGTCCTCCTGCCTCAGCCTCCCAGAGTGCTGGGCTTAGAGGCATGTATCACCACATCCAGCTCCAGCCCTCTCATTGTTTGAGACAGGGTCTCCCTAAATTGACCAGACAGGTCTTGAACTTGTGATCTTCCTGCCTCAGTTGCCCCTGTAGCCAGGATTACAGATGAATGTTACACTACCTGGCCAGGATCTGCTTTTAATAGAGGTAGAAGACCCCACACTGGGGCCAAGGAGTGGGCTAGCAGGTGTGCACTGCTGATGCTGGTGGACAGGGGCCAGATTGTCATCACTGTGGGAGCCATTGGTGGGAGCATTGCGAAGGGCTTCCCAGGAGGTCACAGAGTGGATGCTGGCAGGGCCACGGAACAGTAGGGAGGAGGGTGTCCTGGGCAGAATCAAAGGCTTGGAACTGGACACAAATAAAGCCAGGGCCCAGAGTGGTGTGGAGACACCCCCTCCCCCACCCCTCATCCCAGCTTGTGGCCCTGATGCTGAATGCAAAATGTTGATCATAATGACCATCTATTGAGTGCGTGCTGTGCCCAGACCCTGTCTGAATTCTTGGTGTATTTGAATCCTGTTCTCAACCTTTTCCAGAAAGGAGCCACAGTAACTTGCTAGGGTGGAACAGCTGGAGCTCAAACCCAAGAGCCACTAATCCCCAAGTCTGTTTTGGTTCTGTCATCAACCAGCCATGGGACCCGCACAGGTTTCTTCTTTCTTAGGCCTGTTTCCCCATCTGTACCACAAGGGGGGTGGACTTCTGAGGTCCAGCAGACTCCCAGGACTGTCCTGTGAGGGGACATCGCCCTCTCTGGGCAATGCTGCCCCTCCTCTAGAATGCAGGCATATTCACACCACATCCCACATGCACCACCAGCCACTTCCCCTCTAGTCCCATGCTGGCAGCCTCATGTATCTGACTCATGTGCTGGCATAGAACTGGGTCCCGCAGTGGGCACAGGCCCAGACCTTGGGGCCTACGGGACACTGTGTTGCCCCAAGAGGCAGGTCGTGAATGGAGGCAGAGGGAGAAGTTTCAAGTGGAGACCTGGGAGGACTTCTTGGAGAAGTCTTTGTGAGCTGGTCCTGGAAAGGTTGTTGCACCAATGCATTCTGGGTGGCAGGGACAGATGAGCGGAGGCAGACAGGCTGGACAGTCAGAACTTCATTCATTCATTCATTCACCCATTCATCCATTCAACAATTGTTTTGTTGGGAGGGCACTGCGGAGACAGCAGCAAACATAAGATCAGCCACTTCTTGGAGACTTATAGTCAAGGGAGAACACAGATGGGCACATAAATAATCACAGTGGTCAGTCCTGATTGAGGGAGAGGCAGGGAGGGGCCGGGATGGCCAGGGTCTCAGAACAGAGGATGATCAGGCCCGGGTACTGGGAAGGCTCCCCAGTGGCGACATCCTGGGACTTATCCAGGAGGAGGGAAGACAAGAGGAGGACCCAGTGCGTTCCAGCCAGAGGCAACAAACAGCACATTCAAGGGCCTGAGGTAGGCAAAAGCTAGTGGGAGAGGGAAAGAAAAAGCTCAGCAGAGGATAGCGGGCTGGCTCCCATTCCAAGGCTCAGGACAGTCTGCTGAGTGCTTTATCCTGAAGGCAGAGGGAGCCATGGAAGGGCCAAAGGGTGAGTTTAGCCAAGAACAGTGGCCTTGACTGCCAGACTCAGGACACAGGCTGTGCCTACGCAGCTGCTGAAGGAAGAGGAGAGATTCGGCATCCACCAGACCCCCAGGGCAGGATCCCAGCTGTCTGCCCTGACACAACCCTAACCCTAGGAAAAAGCGCATGAAGGTTTTATTTCTTCCAAGTCTTTCTCCTTTTGGAATCCACCCACTTTCCAGATGGTGACAGTGAGGCTCAGGAAGGAGGGATTTGCCTTGCCGGAAGCCCTGCTGGAGGCCAGCTGGGGCACAGTGGAATGTGAGGGGATCAGTGAGCCCTGAGGCGACACAGGACTTGACTCTGATTCCCCTTCCTCCAGAGTACGCCACCATCAACTCCATGTTGGACCAGATCAACTCCTGCCTGGACCACCTGGAGGAGAAGAACGACCACCTCCACGCCCGCCTCCAGGAGCTGCTGGAGTCCAACCGGCAGACACGCCTCGAGTTCCAGCAGCAGCTCGGGGAGGCCACTGATGATGCCAGCCCCTAGGCTGCAGGAGTCCTTGGGGCAGGCCCCAGCCCTGTGTCCCTGGGCCAGGCTCTGCCTGGGCACTCACCTTCTGGCCTCAACACCTTGAAGACTGGCCTTTGGTCCCCTTGTGGGCCCGCCCCTACTGCCCAGCGTCCCTCCTGGGCCCAGGTATGGGCTGGTCACCCACCCACCAGTCTGCCCACCTCCCGGGCATGCCCCACTCTGTCGAGGATCGAATCCCTACATTAAACGGGTCTCCCACACCACTGCGCCTCTGTCCTCTGTGTGCCAGGATGCAGACCCCGGGACCACTGGCAGTGAAAGGGCTGTCGAGGCTTCCAGGCACTGACCACACTTTGGTGGCACCAGCTGTACCCAGAGAGGCTGGGTGCTGAGTGAGAGCTGCTGGGCGCCCTGTCACCAGTCCACCAAACAGAAGTGCTGGTGGGCACTGTGCATCCAAACTATCTTTTATTGTGTTTTGAGTAAAAACATCAAGCACATTCATTTCCACACAAAATCCTAAAAGCATGAACAGATCTGGACCCAGACACAAGGAGCTTGAGCTTTCAGGTTTTGAGGCGGCTCGAGCGCCGAGGCCGGGGAGGGGGATTAGGGGATTGGGATCCAGGCGTCACCTTGCTGGGGGTTTTGGCCTTGTCCTGGGGGCTGGACTGGCTGGGCGAGCGGCCACCGCCAACACTGGAGGTGAACAGTGCAGTCAGCGCATTGCGGGCATTGATGGCGCACTGGCGGCTCACGGGCCGGGACGTGGGGCCGGAGCTCTCAGCTGCTTTGTGTTTCTGGACAGAGGGTGCACTGAGGTCAGGGCTTCCTACTTACCTGGGTTCTCTTGGCCAGCAGCAGCTTCCTCAGCCCAGTGCGCTGTGACCCTGTGTGACGCCCTTGGCCCTTCTGAGCCAGGTTTGGGAGCCAACAGCCTTGCCCTCAGCTTCCCTAGAGCAGGGACACAAAGAACCCAGCCCCACCCCAGCTCTGACTCCCTGCCCACGGCAGGTGTGTGCCTGGGGACAGGCTAAGCACAAGGGCTGTGGTTGCTGGCCATCTGTCAGCGGGGACAGAGGCTGTGTCCCCAAGCAAAGGAGGGGGTCCAGCTCACCTGCATGTTCTCAAAGTGGGCCAACGACTTGCAGTGGGAGAGCCGCGCCCTGGAGCTGCCATGGCAGAATTTGCGGCAGACGTGACAGATGTAGCCCATCACGGGTACCAGGAAGTCCACACCTACAAGGGCAGGGTCATGTACACAAGTCCTCAGGACCAGCCAGGTGTCCTGCCCCCTCTGGGGCCCACTTACCCCACACCCACCGTCTAGGTGGGGGCAGAAGAGGACAGGTTGGCTGGCTGGAATGCAGCGGCTGGGACCTGGGGGGTCACCTGGAGGTGGGACCACTGTCCCCACTGGTGGGCTCGGAGCTTGGGTCTTACCATACACAGTGCTGGAGCTGTAGGTCTCCAAGCCCTTCCGCTCCTCTCCTGAGCCATCTTTGCACTTCAACTGGAGAAATGCAAGTGAGGGCCTCAGATCCCGGTCTGGCTACCCCAAGCCCCAGCCCCTAGATTTCTGGTGTGTGGGGCGCTGCCGTCAGAGATGCCCCTCCTACTCTGTGCTTTCCAGGCCCTGCTCAACCTGTCCTGTCCTCCAGGCAGCTCCCCCCCACACAGTGGCCGCGATCTGCCAAGTGTGCCCAACAGATCACGTGTTTCACCTCAGTGACTGCTCATAGCAACCCTATGGCTACACCCATCTTGCAAAAAAGGAAACTGAGGCTGCGGGGACATTAACTCACTTGCCCAGGGCTTCTCTGGTCTGTGGAGAGGCCAGGGAGTGAACCCTGGTGGGCTCGAGCCGGAGTTCAAATTCTCACCTGGGAACCCTCAGCTCCCTGAGTTCCCACCCAACACTGCGGTGATCTTAGTCCTGGAGTCGGTTTCAGGTGACCAAGGACCCTGTGTCTCACCTGCCAGACACAGGCCCCTTCCAGAGGAGACTATCCCCAGCCCTGTCAGCCCTAGCACACCCTGAAGCGTCCTCCACCACTAGCCATGTGGCTCCCAGAATCACTGTCCCCTTTGGCAAGCCCTTCCTATGACCACCCTGGACTATAAACAGGCAGCCTCTGTGAGGCAGGGGCCAGGCCTTGGGCCTCACACGTCATGTACCTGTGTCTAGCACCAGGGCTTGGCCCCAGTCAGGTTCCCAGAAACATCTGTTAAACTGGCAAATATCGAAGACCTGACCAACTCCTCGTTTAGAGACACAGAGCCGGGCCATTAGAGGCATGGGCTCAGGAACCTCACTTTGTATTTTTTTGTTTTTTGAGACAGTATCACTATGTATTCCAGACCAGCCTCGAATCACTATGTAGCCTAGACTGGCCTCAAAACTCATAGCAGTACTCCTGCCTCAGCAGCCCAGGTGCTGAGATTACAGGCGTGTGCCATCATGAGTCTGGCATGCACCAGCCTGGCTATTAGTCTCCCTTCCTGCCATCCACTAGGATGAGATTCTGCAGTACAGTGCATGGTGCCTGCCTAGTACATAGTAAGTGCTCAAAAAACAAAAAAAGTCAGCTGCCAACACCATCACCATCACCACCATGACCTTACTCTGTGCCTCTCTGCTCAAGACACCTTTCCCTTCCCCTGGACCAGTCTGAATCTCCACCAGGCTTCCAGGCCCCACATTTTTCAGCTGCTACTCAATAGTCACCCTGCTGCACATCTACATGGTCACATTCAATACAGTCCGTGCTAATAACCCTGAGGCAACATGAGTGCTACAAGTGCCAGCCCCAGGCCTAGCCCCTGGGGTGGACTAAGGCCTTCCGGGCTGAGCTGTCCAGCCTACAGCCTGCCTACTGCAACCTGCCTACTGCAGCCTACCCCAGCCACCTGCTTGCAGAGTTCTTCCTCAACCTCAACCTCTTCCTCTTCATCATCGTCCTCCTCCTCCTCTTCTTCATCGCCCTCAAAGCAGCCCACGGCATCCACTGTGATGAAGTGGTCCTCATCCTGGCCAGCCGTCTCCTTCTCGAGTGTCTTCAAATACACAGGGGAGAGGGTGAAGGGCGTGGGGCAGCCGTAGGCAGCCGAGATGCCACATGCCCCTGAGAGTCCCGGTCCCTTTGGACCTGCTGAGTTAGAGCCCAACCTGCCATGTGGCCCTGGCCAAGGCTCTGTACCTCTCCAGGCCCATGTCCTCTGAGGCAGCTGGGGTTACCTCCTTGGCTTTGTCCTTGTGCCCCTGGGACTTCACATGTTCCACAAACTTGCGGGGGGTCTTGAAGTAGCGGTTGCAAATAGTGCAGAAGGGTCTCAGGGACTGTTTGGCGACCTAGGAAAAGGAGGCCAGGCCATGTGCATGGCAGGAAGCACCCCAGGTGTGACCCACAGATGAGTGGCCAGGCAGCACCCAGCAAGACCACTCCTCCCACCTGCAGGCCCAGCGCATCTGTCATCAGCTGGCCTGGCTCTGCCTCTGCCCTGGGACACTCACAAACACAGCCCTTCCCTGTGGCACCCAGGAGATAGGCTCCAGGTGGCAACAAGACAAGAGAGAGGGGAGCCCCTAAAGGACCTGTGAGCCCTGTGGCGGAAGGGCAGGTGCTGTGCCCCAGCTGGGAGTGACACATGCAGACAAGGACAGAGCTTTACTTCCACTCTGTCCTGGCTCCCTCCTCCCCAGGCCTTGGTGCATGCAGGAGCCTTCAAAGCAGGAGCACCTCCTACCTTGTGGTCCTGTGTCCTGCGGTGCTGGATCAGATCCCCCACATAGTATACCTGACAGGTGTTGCACCAGCGCCTGGGAGGTGGCTCTCTGAATGACAATCAAAACAAGCACAGTGTGGGGCCGGGGATTTAGCTCAGTGGTTTCAATGCCTGCTTTGCTTCGAAAAGCCCAACGACGCAAGTTCGATCCCCAGTACCAAAAAAAACGAGCACAGTGTGACACTATGTTCTAGGAGGAAACATGGCAGGTCCCCTAAATCGCTCCATAAATATAATGCAGTTCAGGGGGTGCAGTGCAGCTCAGCAGCAGAGCACATGCCCAGAGCACAGGAGGCCCTGGGTTCCATGCCCAGCACAAAAAAAAAAACAACAAAAAAATGAGAAAAATGTGGTGGGTCACATTTATCATCCCAGCACTCAAGAGGCTGAGGCAGGAGGACCACCATGAGTTAGGCCAGCCTGGGCTACACAGTGAGTTCAAACCTAGTCTGAACTACACAGTGAGACCCTGTCCCAAAAAAAAAAGTAATAATAAAAGAAAATTGGGCTGGAATTTAGCTCCATGGCACCTGTGGCTGCCTCGCAAGCACAAGGCCCTGAGTTCGATCCCCAGTACAAAGAGAAAGAGGAAAGACAGAAAGACAGAAAGACAGACAGACAGACAGACAGACAGACAGAAAGAAAGAAAGAAAGAAAGAAAATAGATAAATAAATCAAAAAACAAACAGCTGTGTGAGAAGAGGGATGTGTAAAAACAGGCCAGCATGTATCATTAATGTAGGCAGCTTGTTAAAGAAAAACCAAATATATAAACGAACAGATTCCAAATTGGGGATGCAGCTCAGTGGTAGAGCACTCACCTAGAATGTGAGAGGTCCTGGATTCCATCCCCAGACCACAAAACAAACGAATAAGAATTCTCTACAAACTATGCAAATAGGCCACTTCATACCAATGTTAGGGGCCATGAGAGCGCCCCCTCAGTGTCTGCAGGTAGAGCTCTGAGGTAAGCCCTAATATTACTTGCACTACATCTTGCAACATGACTCCAATTTTTATTTTTAAAGAAACTAAAGCTGGGCGTGGTGGCACAGGCCTTTAATCCCAGCACTTGGGAGGCTGAGGCAGGATAATTGTCATGAGTTTGAGGCCAGCCTCAGCTATGTAGTGAGTTCAAGGCCAGGCTGAACTATAATAGCAAAACCCTGTCCAAAAAAAAAAAAAAAAAAAAATATATATATATATATATATATATATATATATATATATATATATAGCACAGAAAGCATCATGGGAGGAGCTAGGCCAAAATATAGTGTTTTATCTCTGGGCAATTTTTATCTTGTGTGTGTTGTATTTTCAAAATGTTATACAATGGACAAATTATTTATTTATTTATTTTATGCTGGGGATCAAACCAAGGGGCACTCCCTTTTTACTTTTTTTTTTTTTTTAGTACCGGGGATCGAACTCAGGACCTTAGGCTTGTGAGGCAGGCAGAGGAACCACTGAGCTAAATCCCCAGACCCCTCTTTTACTTTTTAATTTTTAATTTTCATTTATTCATTTTTGCAGTACTGGAGACTGATGGATTGATGTGGTACTACAGATTGAACCCAGGACTTTCACACTGAGCTACATCCTAGCCCTTTTCTTATTTTTTACTGTGATACAGGGTCTGGCTAAATTGCCCAGGCTTGCCTTGACCTTGAGATTCTCCTGTTTCAGCCTCCTGGGTAGCTGGGATTACATACAGGAATGTTCCACCCCACTCAGTTAAATTTGAGTTTTACAAGGACCATTTTAGTACCTTGGTAAATTTTTTTTTAAAGCACTAAATGGCAGGGAGTGGTGGCACATGCCTGTAATCTCATCACCCAGGAGCCTGAGGCAGGAGGACCACTGTTGAGGTCAGCCTGGGCTACTCAGTGAGTTCAAGGCCAGCCTGGACTACATAGTGAGACCTTGTCTAAAACAAACAATAAGTACTAAATGAAGAAATGTATTCATCAAACAGTTGTGGCCAGTGGCATGCCTGAGGCCTCCTAGAAACGGCCAAGGTAGGCAAGGGTAGCAGACTCTTAGGAGGGAGGAAGGGTCTCCCTCGCCAGTGGGCGACCTCAGTTCTGGGGTCCAGCACTTCAGCCATTCTTGGGAACATTTCTTCATCTCCCATGGGAAACCCACGCCATGTGACTTGAGTAGAGCCGGCCCTGCACCCCGAGGCCTGGCCAGGCCGGGCAGGACACCCCCGCCTGGCCAGGAGAGTGGTTCAGAAAGGCCAGCATCGCCTCCAGCACACCCAGCACTTTCCGCCCCTGCACACACAGACCCTGCCTTCCTAACGGGTCACTGTGCACCAAGGCTGGGCCTGTGGGTAGCCTGGTGCTTCTCTACAAAATGGTGTCCCCTATTGTCCCTCACTTCCTCAGTGACAAAGGCCAGAAACATCATTCCTTTGCGGTCAAGCTAATTTTTGTCTTGTCTCGTGTGGAAGACCGAAGGAAGGTAGGAGACTGGGCCTGGGGGTTACTTTGTCTCATGAATCGTTAACATTGTAATGTGGCACGGCATCGACAGACGACTCTACCAGTGCCTCATCCAGGACTCCACTAGGAGGATAATATAACTGAGGATAATGGCCTGGAAAATTCCAGTTTAATTTGTCCTTCAGTGTAAATGCCTCGTCTGTCTGTCTGTTTGTTCTGTTTTTGTTTTTGAGACAGGATCCCAATGTAGCTCAGGCTGGCCTCAAACTTGCAGCGATCCTCCTGCCTCTGCCTCCCCAGTGCTACAATTACAGGCCTGCACCACCATGCCTAGCTTCCAGTCAAGGTCATTCTGTGCATGCAAGGTTGAATCCTGTTTTAACCTGACCAATTCACATTGTTATAAAGTCCCTGTAAGTCTCCTGTGTATTGGTTGGACAGGGCTTAACTGATCTAACCAATCCACTGCTTTGTGATACTTCAGATCATTCCTAATTAGATTTTCCTACCATTATATTAACTCATCTTTGAGAGTCCCCTCCCTCCTGTGTTTATGATAATGTCTCCTAGGCAGAAGACCAAGGAAAGGGCTCTTCTCCCAGGGAGAAACAGCTAACAGGACCTGAGCTGCTGAGGAGGGAAGCGCATCTGTCACATGAGGCGTGTCACCACGGCCAACCAAGAGCCCTTTCTGTCCCCGCCTGGGAAAGTTCAAGCCATGACCTGTACAACTTTGACAAAGTCCCTGGCCACTGACTCAAGGGACAACTGTAAAAGGTTCTATTTGGTCTCCCTTGGGTTCGCATTTTGAAATGGAGAGTTTTCACCATCAATCTAGATTTCTGAATTTTCCTGCAAGAGCAGGAGATCTGGGTGGGGATGACAGACCAGCCCCACACAGTCCTGCTTCTCCATGATCCCTCCCAGCCCCTGAGCCCTGTGACAGCCCAGTGGGTCTTGCCAGCTCCTGCAGGGCCCTGCCAACCTCTAGGAGGACAATGTCTCCGACCAATAGAACCCTGTGAGGGTGAAAGAAGGGACTTGGGGACCCTCTGTAAACACAGGCTGGCCTGATCCTTGCCACTGTACCTCCACAGCACACGTGCCAGGGCTCTGGGCCACAGCGCCCCCTTCTTCCCACTAGGTGTTCCTGTCTGGATGGAAGCTAGGGAGACTGTGATGAATCCCTACACCACGTCCTCACCAGGCCATGGGGGAACCGAGGTCCACAGCCATTGTTAATGGTGTCAAGGGGCCTCTGGGAAGGGTGGGAATTAACCCAGAGGCAGCCCTGGCAGAAGGTAGCTTCAGCGCCTTCCTGGTGAGCCTGCCCACCCCAGCACAGAGCAGCCCCCAGCTCACTCCTCTCTCTCCAGGGCATCCCGGGGCATGGGTAGCAGGGACAGGAGGCACGCCTGGTTCATGTGCTGGAGCTCCGAGAGCCGCTGCAGGTGCTGGGCCTCTGACATGTGGTCCTGGAACTCCTGTAGCATGAGGAAGCCAGGGACGGGCATGAGGGGAGGCCCCGAGGAAGAGAGCTCCAACCTGGGCTTCACAGCAACCCTGCCATCTCTATGAGCTGGAACAGGCCAGTAAACTGAGGCGGAGAATGAGTACACAGCAGCCAGAGCTTTGCCCCTCCCAGGGACTATGACCATCTCACAGACAAAGAGCTTTCTGGTTCACTTAGTTCTTCATGGCTCTACTCAGGCCAGGCAGAGTAGAGAGGTAACCATAGCAACAAAAGTACCAACACAGAAGGCTTGTTACTGATGCTTGGGCCCCTTGCACCAGCCCCGGGCTCTGGACTGCAATATCAGGTCCAGTCCCACACAGCTGATCAGGGCTGATTTGAACCAAGTTTGCCTGACTCTAAAACCTACCCTGCTGGCTGGTCAGGAAATGCTTTCTGTTTTTGTTTTGTTTTGAAATAGGGTCTTGCTGTGTAGTTCAGGCTGGCCTTTAACTGCAAACAATCAATCCTCCTGCCTCAGCCTCCCAAGTGCTGGGATTACAGGTGTGTGCCACCAGGCCCAGCAGGAAACGCTTTCTGAACTGATGCTCCGCTGCACAGGGCCAGGCTTGAGGGTCCTGTGCAGCCACTAGGGCAGCATGGAAAGGGCAGGCTGTGTGCTGTGCAGACTCCGACCCTCCCCGAACCCTCACCGACACCCGTCCACCCCTAGTACCTGCTGGCTGCTGCAGTTCACCTTGCAGACATAGCAGAAGAAGTGAAGGCCCTGCTTAGAGGGTGTGCTGGTGGCCACAGGGGTGGCAGAGGAAGAGTCGCCGGGACGGGGCCCAGGCGTGAGGGGTGCAGTGTTAAAGGCCCGGCTGTCGCTGCTCTGCAGGATGGTGACCTTCAGGGAGCCCCCAGCGCCCCACACCTGCACCAGGAGCAGAACCAGGGCTTCTGCCATCTGGGTGCTTCTGGCCAGCCCACCCCAGGGTGAACATCGATGAACACTGTGCTATCACAGCCCCTGGCAGACAGGGAAACTGAGGCTCCCGCTCTTAGGTGACTGCCCAACATGTAGCCAGAGTAGGAACCCAGGTCTGCCAAATTATGAAGTCTAACCCACGCCACCCCTCACACAACAGATGGGGAAACTGTGACCAAAAGGGAAAGGGCTTGCCCAAGGCAGGGACCCGGACCTCGGAGAAGCTTTCACACTGCACTCCTCCAACTAGAGAGCCGTCCCCGGCATGAGGGAACTGGAAGCTTTTGCTCAGGGACAGGCCAGCTGTAAGGGGCTCTTTTTGTTTGTTTTCTTGAGACAGGGTCTCACTATGTAGCCCAGGCTGGCCTCCAACTCCCTAGGATCCTCCTGTCTCAGCTTCCTGAGTGCTGGAATTGACAGATGTGCACCCCAAGCCCAGCTCTAGAAGGGACTCTTGTCACCAAAAGCACCCTAGGTCTTCAGAGCAAAAGCATGGGAAGGCAACACTACTGCACCACCTTCCATGCAGCCAGTCTACATCAAACTCAGTGGGGAAACAGGAGGGGACCCTAGGCGGCCTGAGGGAGAGGCAGGACACCCAGCTGCTGCCCCCACTGCTACCCACCCCAAGCATCTCTCGTGCTCTTTTTTCACATTCTGCTGCGTGCGTACCACCGGCTGATGACTCCTGGCTGGCTGCCACCCCAACCTGGGCCCCCACCGGTTCCGGTGACGCCTCCTTCATGCCTGAAACGACAGGTGTGCTCCTTCTCCCAGAGTCCATTTGCCACCCTGGGCTCTGAGGGACTTGGGCCAAGAGCTGCCTTCCCCGCCCACAGCTAGGACGCTGATGTCCCAGTGTGGACAGCCACAGACCTGGGCTCAAGGCCTGGCCCTCAGCCTCTAGCAGCACCCAGTCCAAGCTGGACAGTGTCAGAGGTGGAAACTGGCCGGAAGGCGACACTCACTCACCTCCCCCAGCCTCTCCTATGGCATGAGCTGGTGTCCCCAGCACGGTGGCATGCACAGACATCGGCACTCGCTCTGGGGTGGGCACCGACCCCTGCACCTGGGTCTCAGGGTGGCCCTGGGTCTGCTCCGGTGGCTGTACAGGCACCTGCGTGGAAGGCTGCTCTGGGGGCTGCTCCTGCGGCTGCTCCCTCAGCTGGCCCTGGCTAGGCACCTGTGGATACGTCTGGGTCTGGGCCTGCTTCTGCAGCTGCAGCTGCCCCTGCTTTGGGGGCTGGGCACAGGCCTGTGACTGCACCTGCTTCTGTGGCTCTGCCTCCTTCTGCAGCGGCACTAAGTGCTCTGGGGAGGTCTGTGTTTGTGCCTGCTTCTGCAGCTTCAGCGGCACCTGGGTGTCCACAGGTAGCATCTGTGGTGGAGTCTGGGGCTGCACCTGGGCCTGGATCTGCAGGACCCGTGGCTGGAATCGGGGCAGCACTCGGGCTTCCGGTGGCTCAGGCAGCAGTTCTGGTGTCTGGGTCTGCTTGGCCACTGTCATCCGGGCCTGCGGCTGCACCTTCACCTGTGACTGCCCTGGAGGCCCCTTCTCTGTGGGCCTCTCTGAGCTACAAGGGATCAAAAGAAGATCAAACTCACATCTCCCAAGAGACCCCAAGAAAGACCAAGACCCAGGTTCTAATCCCAGTTCCACCACTAACAAGCAGATTGGGGCAACTCTGTGGCTTTCTTAGCTGTGATCATTAATCCTGATGTATCAACTTGACTGGATTAAGAAACACTTGGCAGGGGCTAGGGATTTAGCTCAGTGGTTCCACCACCTGCCTTGCAAGCAGAAGGACCTGAGTTCAATCCCCAGTACCAAAAAAAAAAAAAAAAAGAAAGAAAGAAACACTTGGCAGGGGCTGGGGATTTAGCTCAATGGTACCACTGCCTGCCTCAAAATCGCATGGTCCTGAGTTCGATCCCCGGTACAAAAAGAAACATTTGGCAGGTTAGTAAAGCACACTTCTGGGTACACCTGGGTGTGCCATGGAGGTGTGACTTGGGGACTATATATCAATGGTCCTCAAAATTTGGGGCACCAGGGACCAGTTTCATGGAAGACAATTTTTCCACAGAACAGGGGTAGTGATGAAGAATAGTTTCAGGATGATTCAAACACATTACATTTGTTGTGCACTTTATTTCTATTATTATTACATTAGATTCTCATAAAGAGAGCACGACCTAGACCCCTCAGCTCTCCCTACACACCTCTTGGTAGGGTGTGCACTCCTATGAGAAGCTAATGCAACCACTGATCTGCAGGAGGTGAAGTTCAAGAGGTGATGCAAAAGATGGGACGTGGATGTAAATACAGATGAAGTGGCCTGGTTCCAAACAGGCCACGTATATACTGGCACTAGACTGTGGCCTGGGGGGTGTGGACCTCCACTATATATGGTCCCTGGCCCCTTTTGCTCTGGTGCTATTTCCCTATTCCACTTCCTGGCTGCTGTGAGCTAGGCAGCTTTGCTCTGCCATATCCCTCTGCCATGATGTTTCTGCCTTGGAGCCAGCAAACCATGGACTGAATCCTCTGAAACAGCTATATTAAACCTCTTCTCCTTTAAATTATGGGCATCGGTTATTGTGTCCCAAAGATGGGAAAACTCACTTATAGAAAACAGATACCTAGAGTGGGGCTGCTGCTCTAATTATATCTGACCATTTGATTTAGAAGCTTCTGAATTGGCTTGTGGGAGGTTTTTGGAAGTTTGGAGAAGCCAGCAAAAGAAGCCCTACTAAGCAGAGCTTGATGGGTGATTCTGGTAGGAGGCCAGAAAACCAGACTGCTGATAGGAATTCAAACAGTAGGGACAGGGATTTAGCTCAGTGGTTTCGCCACCTGCTGCACAAGCGGCAAAGACCCGAGTTCAATCCCCGGTACCAAAAAAAAATACTTACCAGGAATTCAAACAGTAAAGGCCAGGCTCAAGAAGTTTTAGTTGGGAAGAAGGACTCTATTAGAAACTGGACTAGAGGCCATGTTTGTTACATTCTGGCAAACTCGTCTTCATTTTGTCCATGTCCTAAGACTACATGAGGTTGAATTTAAAGGTAGCAGACTAATTAATCTGATGAAGGAAATTTCAAGACAGCCCAACATTCAGGCTGTGGCATGGATACTGCTGGCTGCTTTCAACCAAATTTATAGTGAAAACTGGGGGCAAAAACCAGAACAGAAAAATTTGAAAAACTTAAATTTTGGTCCAAAACGAATCATGTGTAAAGTTGGGGCCAAAGGAAGTGTGGTTGCTGAAGAGACCAATGCCATAAAAAAGAAACCAAGTACTTTGTACCGGGGCAAGAAGAAAGATGCCTTAAGGGCATCTCAGGAATCAGCAAGATCCCACCCATCACAAGCTCAATGGTACAAAAGTATAAACCTTTCATTTGAGAAAAGCCCTGGGCCCCCTACTCCATTGAAGGGCCACCTAAAGAACTGATTCCTTGGGATTCATTTCACTGTATTCAGTCATCTAGGCACTCAGAGGCTGCTGCTGCCATGGTCCCAAGGGGCCTGGCTACTGCCTGCACTGGTGGCAGACCTTAGCATCATCCATGTGATGCTGGTTTTACAATGAATATGTTGTGGAGTCTGGGAGACTCCTGCCCAGATATCAAAGGAAGGCCTAAGAGGCCAGGCAGTATGGCCCTGAGAGGGCAGTGCATGAAGCAGTGAAAGTGAAGCCAAAAGTGCAGTGGAGACCCCAGGAAGTTGGAGATGTCAGAAACACAGAACATCTGCAGGCTATGAGTGGTGTCACCCCAAGGTATAAGCCATGTGGGCTGCAACCAGCAAGACCACAGGAATAGGGCCGCCCAAGCCCTTTGAAGCTCACATCTCACCACAACCTGCCCTGGGTGCCTGACTTGGAGCTATAGGATTTAATGTTTGCCCTGCTGGGTTTCAGTCTTGCTTGGGTCTGATTCTTTTCTATCCTCCTATTCCTCCTTTTCAGAATGGAAATGTTTACCCTGTACCGTTCTACCTTAGGATTGTGTAACTTTTTTTTTTACTTTCACAGTGGTTCACAGCTAAGAGTTTGCTTGAGTTGCAGAAGAGATTTTGACTTGGGCCAGGGATTTACCTCAGTGACACTGTGCCTGCCGTGAAAGTGCAAGGTCCTGAGTTCGATCCCCAGTACCAAAAAAGAGAGAGAGACTTTGACTCAGACTTCTGAAAAATGCTGGAATTGTCAAGACTGAGAAAAAGATTATTACATTTTTTTATTGTATGCAAGATAGTTGGATCATGTTAGGTGAAATTATTAATGTATTGTGTTTATTTGGATATTAAGGAGATATGTTTGGTGTGAGGCTGACAAGGGGTGGACTGTGATTGGTCATGTTGATATGTCAGTTTGATTGGATTAAAACACGCATATCAGATTAGTAAAGTACAACTTCTGGGTGTTCCTGGGTAGGTCACTGAAGGCATGACCTTGGGTACTATTTATGGTCCCTTGTTCCTTCCTCTATGGCCCTGTTCCCCTGCTCTGTTTCCCAGCTGCCATGAACTAGGCAGCTTTACCCTCCCCTGCCCTCCTGCCATTATGTTCCTGCCTTAGAGCCACCTGACCATGTACTGAATCCACTAAAACCATGAACTGAATTAAAACTCTCCTCCTTTAAGCTGTGGGTGTCAACTTTTGTATCCCAGGGCCAGAAAACCTGACTAATACAGGGGCATCAGTGTCACCTAAATAAATTGGAGAGGATTTCCCCCTCCTGCTACCTGCTAACACATCTCCAATTAGCCCTGGAAACCTGCCCACCCTCTGCCACTCTCTGAGGTCTCAGGAATACATCTTCATCCCTCCATCCTGATCCCTAGTGTGGCCTACAGGTCTGGCCTGGTGCCTTCCCAGGTAGGTGCAGAACTAAGTATGACTTTCCTCCATGCTAGAGACCAACCTGTCCCCATGCTCCACAGGGTTGGCCCTTGCCTCTCCCACCTTTGCAGGGATGAACACAGGGCACCTGGGCCCTGGCACCTCCCCAGATTCACTTACCTCCTCAACCTCTTGGCCAGTGGCTCAGTCACCTCACAAGGTTCAGGTTCAGGTGTGGGAGTGAGTTTCTCACTCATGATGCCATCTGGGCAGGGGAGCGAATCTTGGTCTAGAGTGGGGATGGACAGGGGAATAGAGGTGCCATGTAGAGCATGTCTGTGCCCCAGAAATGGGGCCAGGTCTCAACCCCACCAAGAATGCCTGCCCCTCACATCTGCCTCCATGACCTGGGCCCTCCTCCCACCCCCCAATCCATGTCCCCACTGAAGGGCTGGCAGGCTCCCCACCTCCCTCACCTTCGGGTGTGTCCATTCTGAACTCTTCAGCTTCTTCAGACCCCTCTCGGGGGTCTGCCCCATCTTCCACAGGCATTGTCTGGGAAGAAGAATCCTGCTTCCTTTCAGAAACCATTTCTGACAGCTGCCACCACCACTGCAAATGCTGCCTTGCCCTAGAGTGGCTGACACAGTCCCCAAGGGCTGCCAGGGTCCAGGGGATCTCTGGTGGGCCTGGCTCCGGAGCTGCCGGGCAGGTGTTTGGATACACCCCACACCCCGTTTAACAAAAGTCAGGCTGGGGGTCACGAAGCTTCCCCAGCCCCTGGCTTTCCCACACCCTTCTTCCCAAGGAGCCTGTGAAACACAGTCCTGATAGTGTCTCTGGCCTCTTTCAAGTTGAAACTGCTCTTGGCTTCTCATACACAGAGGTACTCCTTGCCCCAAGCCTGAAACCATCCTTCCTTGCCCACCCCATCCCACACAACCCGGTCTCTGCCCCCTCAGCCCCCGCCAGCCCCCTCTGGCCTCAGTGTCTCTGCTCTTCCTGCCACTCTCTGTGTGTCCATGCTGGGCTTCTCCAGCAAGCAAGCCCTGGGCCTCCACCTTCTCCCAGGGCCCCCAAAGCAGCTCCTTTCAGGAAGCCTCCTACCCCAAACCAGGTCCAGACCCTTCCTGTTCCTGTAGGCCCCAGGTGGCCTTCCACTTACTTTGGTGGCATTTTCCAGTGTTAAATAGTTCATCAGGGCATTATATACTTTAACATCTCTCACGCCCTGCCCCCATGACCTACAGGAAGGCCAGGCCACATGGAACATCTGCACTACTGGACCCCTCATCCCACAGGGGCTTTACAGACATTTGCTCTATGAACACAAGGCTCCAGGCAGCTCCGGGCACCCTGGGAAGCCCTGGGGCCTGCCTGCAACTTCCTTCCCTCCTGTGAAGCCCCACGCACTAGGACTGAGGGGAAAGGAAATCTGCACCCACATCAGGACTCTCAGATTCCACCTAGCTCTCGCCTTGCAGGACACAGGCATTTGCCTGAGAGTTGGGGGCCCAATGCTGAACTGGGCCCCTTTTGGAAGACAGTGCCTTGTCTCCAGATGTGGGCAGCCTGAAGCAACCAGGTAAGGGTTGTCACCTGTGCCCAGGAAAGTGCTCAAATAAATCTAACAAAGCCAGGCGTGGTTGAGCTGGGGCTGACATCCAGCTGTCCCCTTTCCCACTCCCCTCCCCCAGCCACCACTCACCTTGCGATTGGGGGTGTTGGAAGAGTGGGTCCGGGTCTGTTTCTGGGGGTTTCTCCCTGAGAGATTAAGCTGCGAGGGGTTCATAGGGACCCCAACAGGAGGGGGGCCCAGCAGAGACTGGCGAGTGGCCTGGGGAAAGAACTGCTGCAGATTGGGAGGACCCAGCTGGGACGGTGTAATACTAGGGGTTGTGAGGCTTGGGGTTGCCATGCTGTAGCCACGGAGGTTGCCTACAGGCAGGAGAGGAGAGAAGAGGCTCTCACCATGGCTGGGTGGTGGAGGCTGGGGTCAAGGGTCACCCCCAAAGAATCATGGGAATATCATGGTTAACATCCAAGGGCACCATGCCCATCCCTGGGCAGCCAGAGTTGAGAGATGAGAGACACAATCTCCCCCACACCATGTGTGTTGGCGGTGAAGGAGGTTTTGGGGCTGGTTTTCTGCTCCAGCTAGGGGTCAGGGCTGCTGAAAAGGGAAAACCTCCCAGATGTCTCCTCAAATCATCTTAAGCACCCCAGCAAACCCGCTCACCTCAGGCATGCTTTAGAGTTCACCGCAGCTATGTGACAGACCCCAGCACAGGGCCCACAGGAAAAACCAGAAAGATTCTGGTCCTACCCCAAAGCTCCCCTTTCTCCAAAGCCTACTGTGAGCCAGGTACTGTATTAAGTAAGCGCTTCCCATCACTGCTTCTGTCACCTGGCCTCCCAGGCATCAGGCAAGATAGCATCATCTCTACTGGTGACAAAACACAAGCTGGGCATAATGGCACATACTTATAATCCCAGCACTCAGGAGGCTGAGACAGGAGGATCAACACAAGTTCAAGGCCAGCCTGGGCTACATAGTGAGTTGAAGACCAGCCTGACTTGCATACCAAAAAAACCAAAAAATATACGTCTCAAAAAACCAAAAATACACATGTGTGCCTGGTACACAGTAAGTGTTCAGTTATCATTAACTCAAAACAAATACATATATACACATGCGAAGAGAGCCAACCAGCTCTTTTTTTTTTTTTTTGGTACCGGAGATCGAACTCGGGACCTTCTCTGCTTGTGAGGCAGGCAGCGGAACCACTGAGTTAAATCCCCGGCCCCAACCAGCTCTTAAAAACAAGAAGACGAAAGATGGAACATGCTCAAAGAAAAATGGAAAAGGACATGGACAAGTCACAAAAAGATAAACAAATGTTTAACAGATAAATATAAAAATGTTCAACAGCACTGGAACTCCAGGAAATGTATATTAAAACATTAATGACTTCGTATTTTTTTTGCCTACCAACTTAGTAAATTATACAGATAGAAACATTTATAAATATAAAAAAGAAGCATATAATACCCAGTGTTGCCGTGGGCATGGTGAGACCGGCACTGTCATACGTGGCTGGTGGCATTGCAAACTGGTCCAGTCCTTTAGAAAAGCAATTTGGCAATACTTATCAAAAGCCATAATACATCCAACCCCTGATTCAGTCATTCCACTTTTGGGAATCTAGTCTAAGAAAATAGTCTCAAAAAAAATTTTTTAAATTAAAAAAGAAGAAGAAAATAGTCTCAACTATCATATTCATCATATTATTTAAAACAGGAAAAGAAAAAGGAACAGCTGAGAAAATTTATGTAAACAAGGGTAGATTCCCTCCAGTGAATTAAAAATAACCTCAACGGATTGTCAAACCATGTGGTAAATGATCGGGTCCCTCTATTCAAGGAAAAGAAATAAGACACAGTCTCTCACTTAGAGCAACCCCAATAATCATACACAGCTCCCCACGTCCTTGCCTAGAAAACAATGGGAGGAAATATACCAAAATATTGGCTGGCGATTTTCTTTAGGAAGTGAGTCTATGGATAATCTGAGCTTTCCAACCCCCCCCTTTTTTTACACATTATTTTCATTTTGAAGAGTGTTACTTTGGAAATGTACAAGATAAAGGGTAAATACTGGTATATGTGGGTCCCATGGAGGTGGTTTCGTTCTCTATCCATCCATGTACAATTTGTAAATTAGCTTACAGGATTTTTCACACTCATGTTGCCCTGGCAAGGCAATAACCATCCAATCAACTCTTCCCTGCAGGTGACCTTGGGCACATGATCCCTCCCTCTCTGGGCCTCAGCTTTTTTGTTTAGTTTGGTTTTATTTGGTTTTTTGAAACAGAGTCTCGCTCTGTAGTTCAGCCAGGCCTTGAACTGGAGGCAATCCTCCTGCCTCAGCCTCCCAACTGCTGGGATCACAGGCGTGCACCACCACACCCGGCATTCAAATGGCATCTATGAGTAAGGGCTGCTGAGCATTGCCCAAGGAACCAGCACGATGGCCCAGGGCACCTCTGTGACCTAACAGCTGCATTCAGCTGAGCAGCTTGGGGACTTCCACCTTCTGCAGTCCCAGGGTCCTGAGAGGGAGAGCAATGAGGGGACCCAGAAGCTGGCACAAGCGTGGGGTTCATACCTTGCAACTGCTGCAAAAGCAAAGCTCTCTGCAGCATGGAGCCATTGAGGAGGGAGGTGGCCTGGAGGTTCAGGAGCTGCTGCTGGGGCTGCTGCTGGGGGAGGCTGCTATGTGGAGAAAGTGGCCCTGGAGAGTTACTAGGAAAGTCAGACCCGCCCTCCTTGGGACCCCCCTGCCTCCTTTTTCTGCCCACCCTGCCCATTTTCTCTACAGCAGAGCAGGACTCTCCCTCAGGGAGGGAACTGATTAAATCTAGGACTCCTACAAGGACTAGGATAGCAGGGGGCTCCCACACATGGGTCTGTAGGACAGACTGAAGCCTGCATCCACCCAAGCTGGGACTCACCGGCTCATGGCCATGGGCAGGGGGGCTTGCGGTGGGGACTGCTGGAGCAGCTGCTGGAGCTGCAGTAGTTGCTGCTGCTGCTGCAGTTGCTGCTGGTGGCTGAACATGGTGGCTGAGGGGAACAAGGAGAGTGAGGCCCGGGTTCCCTCCGCTTCACAGCCTCCTGCCCCAGCCTGCAGCCTCACGTGCTCCCCTCTGAGCTACACCACATACGCACCCAGAGCCCTCCCCTGCCAGCTTCCCGAAATCCTACCAACGTCCTTCCATCCCAGCATCCAAACACAACACACTTTCAGCCCCACCTCCAGGCTCCCAGGCAACCGGCACTGGAGGGGCCCGCCCCTCCCCAGTCACACCCCGGGCGGTACCGACGTCCTGCTTTTTGTGCCCAGCCTGTGTCAATAACAGCGGCACCGTCCTGGCGGAAAGGTGCCCCCATCTAACCCGCCCCCCACCCCTCCGGCGCCCCCGATCCCTCCCAGCGGACTCGCCAGCCTTACCCACGGCTCCCGCGCCCGGCCTGCCGCGAACCCTGCAGTCTCCTTGCAGGTAGCCCCAAACCCCGCAGTTCCCCCCACCCGCGGCTCCCCCACCTCCCCGCCGCACGCGGCTTCCAACCCAGATCCTGCAGCCCCCCGCGCCCCAGCAGTCGCGTGCCCCACGGGGAGGGCGCGTAGCGCGCCAGCCACTCGCGGGCCGGGCTGCTCCAGATCTGGGCTTTCGGGATGCCCGCGACTCAGCCGGGCCTGGACACTCGGAAGGGTGGCCACGGCGGGCCGGACAGCGCCCCCCGGAGGACGGGAGGTCCAGGGGCCGGGTCGGCTTCCGGGTTCGCGTCCGCTCACCCACCCTGCGCGGTGACGGCAGCGGGAATTTAAGGCGCCTACGAGGAGGCCTCCGCCTCGGGAAGGCGGGGCTGTGAGCCCTGGCTCCGTCTGTTGCCTAGAGGGGTCTGTTGTTCGGCGAGGCCATCGCTGGGGCTTCCAGGAGGACTCGTCCCCAGCCGACCTCCCCGAGTCCGCTCGGCCACGAGACCCAGAGCCGCGCGGCCTGGGGTGGGAGGGGCGAGGAGGCGCCCGTGCACTTTCGGTGACTACCGGGCAGGGGCAGAGGACGGCCTGCCCGGGAGTAAGGGGAGGGACGATTTGAAAGTTTGTTTTGTTTTGTTTTGTTTTTCTATTAGATTTGGCCGGAGGGATAGGGTGAGATTTCAGTTATAAAAACCTGCCCTGGCCGGGTGTGGTGGTGCACACCTGTAATCCCAGAATTTGGGAGGCTGGGACAGGAGGATCGTCTCGAGTTAAAGGCCAGTCTGGGCTACATATTGAGTTCAAGACCAGGTTGAACTACATAGCGAGACCCTGTCTCAAAAAAAAACAAAGGCCGGGGATTTAGCTCAGTGGTTCCGGCGCCTGCCTCACAAGTGCAAGGACCCGACTTCGATCCCCGGTACCAAAAAAAAAAAAAATCTTGCTCTGAACCCTCACCCACCCTCCGAAAACGGGCCTGCTCTCCAAGGTCCCCTCTTAATGACCACTCCGAGCTCTATCCCTATCCCGGTTCCTAAACAATCTTTGCCTACTAGGAAGCCATTCTTTTTTTCTCTTTTCTACTGCTCAAAGCCATCCCCTGCCCGGGGCAAGCTGCTCAAGGGGCCTGCTGCGCCGACTGTCAACAACTTCTTTTGCAACTGCCCGGCCGGGTCCACAAGTCACTGCAGTCAGGTGACAGGCGCTGCCCCAGGGCTGTGGACCGGCTCTACCGCAGCCCCCCGCGGCGGCTCAGGTGTCTAACGACCTGGGCCAGTGGCTGGGACCTGGGACTCAGAGCCCCGAAAGTGGCTCTGAGGGGCCGAGCTCGGGGTGGGGACCAGCCCGGGCGGGGGGACATCTGGAAAGGCAGCCTGGCAAATGTGGAGCCTTTGGACGCCGGGCAGAGGAAGTGGCTGCGTCCCTGAAGGGTAGGGAGCTTTCGGGAAGGGCGTGAAGCCCGCGGTGACTTCAAATCCGGGCATTAGAAAAAATGCACCCCGCTGAGAATAGAGGCTCAGGCACTGCAGACTGGGAGGAGGAGCGAGTGAGAACTGCACAGGCTGCCAACCAGGTGGAAGCAGGTGACACCCTGATGAGGGACCTGCCTTGAAGTCCAGGGTTCCGCGCCATCAGGCTAGGCGAGCCTGGCGGACAGGAGAGACCTCTCCAACCGTTTCATCTGTAAAACGGGTGCCCCCTCCCAGAGGGGTATGGGTCGTGACATTGCATAAGCTTCACACTGGACTGGCACACAGATTTACAAATTGCCAAAGTAAAAACAACAATGCCCACGTGGTGGTGCAGGCCTGGAATCCTACCTGAAGGTGCTGAGGCAGGAGGATCACCACGAGTTCAAGACCACCCTGAACTACATAGCAAGACCCTGTCTCAAAACACAAAACAAAGAAATGCTAACAAGCCCAGTGCTGGTGAAGGTAGAAAAACTAGCCCTGGCTTCCCTTACCTATGTATCTTATTGTAAACCAATCAGCAAATTTTCTATCCACATCTAAGAACACATTCTGCTCTTTGACTGAATAACTTCACATGTAGAAATCAGGCCCAAGAAAATAATCAGGAGTGAGGTTTTAAAAAGTCAGTAGACCGGGGCCAGGGATTTAGCTCAGTGGTTTCACTGCCTGCTGTGCAAGCACAAGGACCCGAGTTCGATCCCCAGAACCAAAAAAAAAAAGTCAGCAGACTGTGCATGGAAACTTTTTTTTTTTTGAGACAGGGTCTTGCTGTGTAGTTCAGGCTGACCATGCACTCGCTATGAAGCCCAGGCTGGCCTCAAACTCAGTGATCCTCCTGCCTCAGCCTCCCGAGTGCCGGGATAACAGGCGTGTGCTGCCACACCCAGCAGAAACATTATTTATGATAGCTGTCTGGAAAATAATCAACTTTAAGGGAACAGCTAAATAAATCATGGTGTCTGCCTCTCGAGGAATAGCAGACAGCCATCAGAAATTGTGTCTTCAAAAGAACTTGGCATGGGCCGGGGATTTAGCTCAGTAGTTTTGCCGCCTGCTGCGCAAGCACAAGGACCCGAGTTCGATCCCTGGTACCAAAAAAAAAAAAAAAGAACTTGGCAGGGCACAAAACTGCACATGGTTTCGGAAAGAATAAATACATGTGTGTAGGAGCGGGGATTTAGCTCAGTGGCTCGGGCGCCTGCCTCGCAAGCTCAAGGACCCAAGTTCAATCCCTGGTACCAAAAAAAAAAAAAATTCTTCAGCACTTAGGAAGCTGAGGGAAGAGGATCACAAGTTCAAGGCCAAACTGTATTTTAAAAAGAGACCCCTCTCAAAAAACTAAAAATTGGGCCGGGGATTTAGCTCAGTGGTTCTACCGCCTGCCTCCTGCCTTGCAGGCACAAAGATTTGAGTTCGATCCCCAGTACCAAAAAAAAAAAATTAAAAATTGAGGCTTGAGGGCTGAGGATTTAGCTCAGTGGTTTCGCTGCCTGCTGCCCAAGCACAAGGACCCAAGTTTGATCCCCGGTACCAAAAAAAAAAAAAATTGAGGCTTGGGGATGTAGCTCCCCAGTTTCTCTTGTAGGGGACCATGCTCAACCTGCACATCCCTCCTGGAACCCACCCAGCTTCCTTGGTGGCCTTGTTGCTGCTTTTGCCAGTGCACTTTCCAAGCAGCTATTGATTATGGCGTCCTTATTTTGTAACCTGCCACCTCCTCCCCTCACATTGTTTCCGTCCTCACTGATGTCATGTGCCCCTTGATGATAGAAAGCAGTGGCTGAGTTATCCCAGCTCAGCCCTCCAAATCACAGGGTGGCCTGGGGAAGGCGAATTCCATGAATGAATGGACGGATGAATGAATGAATGAATGGATGAAATGAATGAATGGATGAATGAATGAATGAACGAATGAATGAATGAATGACACTGGGATGTGGTTTCCTCCCTCCATCCTCAGGCTGATGTTCCTGGTACAGCTCATCCATCCTTGACATCTGAGTCCGTTCCCTAGAGCCCCAGACGGAGACCCAGCACGCCATGTGGACACAGGCAGGGAGGTGGGCTCCGAGCTCCGGGGAACAGGCTGTGCTCAGCGGCAGCTCCGAGTCAGGCGAGAGGCAGAGAATACCAGGCCATATGCTTATCACGTGGTTTTCCCAGTGGCTGTCGCCCACCTGCACCTCTTCCTATAAATAAACGGGGTGAGGGAGACAGAGGACAGAGGTGCAGACAAGCAGGATGGGCACAGTCTCGCTGCCGTCTCTACCTTCTGGGGTGACCCCGCCCCACTTAGGGCCCTGGTCTGGCCATCTCTGCCGGGTGGGGCTGACTCTCCCCATCCCTGCCTCCTTCTGTATCCAGCCACGCCCCCTGCTTTCCCCAAAAGACTGAAGAAACACCGAGAAGTGGTGCCTAAGCCTTCTTCACATGCTGGGAAGTGGACAATCACAAGTTCAAACCTAGCCTGGGTAATTTAATGACTTAGTAAGACCCTGTCTCAAAATTTTAAAAGAGGGGTGGGGATGTAGCTCAGTGGCAAGGTTCCAGGTTTAATCCCTTGTAGCCCCCCCCCCCAAAATAAAAGACTGAAGAAGCCCCTTTGGACAGTGCAAGGTGATGATGATTAGAATCACACTAATCACAGCTCTCATTATGCACTATTCCAATGCTTTACCTAAGGTGTTTTCTTTATCTTTTATTATTTTGCAGTGTGGGGATAGAACCCGGGGTCTCGTGTATGCTAGGCAAGAGCTTTACCACTGAGCTACATCCCCAGCCTGCACCTAAGCTACTACATCACTGACTCCCCACATAATCTTATGAGTGAGGCTTTATGATTCCTCCCTTTTACAGAGGAAGAAACTGAGGATCAGAAAGGTGAAGTGGCTTGCTCAAGGCATGGCAGTGCACCCCTGTGATCCCAGCACTTGGGAGGCTGAGGCAGGAAGACCACAAGTTCAAGGCCAGCTGGGGCTGCATAACAAGACCCTGTCTCAAAATAAAAATTTTTTAAAGGATAGAGAGACAGCTCAGTGGTAGAGCACTTGCCAAGCATGCACAAGCCCCTGCTTCAATCCCCAGTACTGCAAAAATCAAACAAACATAGATTTCAAGAGCTGGTGTAATGTAAGACGTAAATGTGGAAGCTCTGAGTCACACTGGTCTCCATCCACATCCTGACTCTGTCACTTCCCTGTGCCTCAGTTTCTTCATCTGTCAAAGCGAGCTAATAACAATTCTCCCTTCTGAGGGCTGGGAGAAAGTACAGGTGGCATCGCTCAGCTCAGTAATCTGGCTAGGAGGGGAGGCCCAGTGCACATTCCTGTTAATGATTGGCCTAGCACAGCCATTTTTAGCAGACCAGGACAAGGGCTACATTGTGGAAAACTATGCAGCCATTAACAAGGAATGTAGCTGATTAATCTTTTTTTTTTTTTCTTTCAGTGCCAGGGATTGAACTCAGGACCTTGCATTTGTGAGGCAGGCGGGGCACCACTGAGCTGAATCCCTAGCCCCAATCTGTTCTTATCTTACACTGGAAGATGTCTAAAATATACTGTTGTTAAAAACCAAATTTTAGATAATGTATATCAAAGCTTCTGCAACTCTAATGTGCACAGGAATCTTTTGCAGTCATTTGTTGGGTTTTTTTGTTGTTGTTACTGTCTTTCTGGAACCAGGGATCAAACTCGGGACCTTGTGCTTATAAACCAGGCATGGTGCCACTAGGCTAAATCCTCAGCCCAATCCTTGGTTATTGTCACACAAGCTGTGATGCAGCTGGTCTTGGGTGAGGCTTGGGATTCTGCACTTCTCACCCACTTCCCATGACCCCTAGGCTGCTGGTCTACTGTCAGCGATAAGATATTTCATGGGCCGGGGATTTAGCTCAGTGGTTTCGCTGCCTGCTATGCAAGTGCAAAGACCCTAGTTCGATCCCTGGTACCAAAAAAAAAAAAAAAAAAAAAATTCATATGATCCCATTTCTGTACAAACAAAATAGAAGAAAACAAATATATATGGGGGAGGAGGCCAGAGAAGGTAGGTAATGATGATCTCTAGATGAAGAAATGACCAGAGGCTTTCAAGCATCTGTATAAAATCTGACTTTGCTGGGCACAGTGGCACAAGCATGAATCCCAGCACTCTGGGAAGCTGAGGCAGGAAGATTACAAGTTTGAGCCTAGCCTGGGCAACTTAGCCAGAGACTGTCTCAAAAAAAAAATTTTAAAGGGCTGGGGATTTAGCTCAGTGGGGAGATCTTGGGCTCAACCCCCAACACCATACATATATACATACATTATATACATACATACATACATAAATACATGGGCTGGGAATGTAGCTCAGTTTGAAGGTCATGGGTTTGATCCCTTGTACCACAATAAACAAATAAATCTGTTTTTCACAACAAGTCTCACAATTGTAATCCAGGAGGGGGAAAAGGATGAAAAACAATAAAAGACCAGGTGACAGTGCCCCTCCAGGCAGACAACAGCAAACTACACCCTGCCCCAGGTAATGGTGCTGCACATCTGGGCTCCCATCTCTGCCCTCTCTGGCCCTCAGAGCCCAGAACACGCAGGCCTGGAGCAGCTGCTCAGGATGTGGGACCAGTGGAGCTGATCCCCCAGCTGGCCAGAGAGCTGTCATCATCGAGTGCTCACCTGAGGTCTATGAGGGCCTGCTGGGTGCCAGCTGGGGCTATGCCCTATGCAGGCATTGGGATCAATCAGTATGCCATCACCCAGGTTAGACAGGGGAGCCTCAGTGATGTGAAAGGACCTGGAGGACATAGCTGCAGGTAGCCCTACTACCAAGGGCCACTCGGTCCCCTCTGCAGGCCTCGAAATTTCCTCCCCCACATGGGTCCGTCCTTCACTTGCAGCAAATCTCTGCTCCAATATCACCTTACCAGACACTTCTTTGTGTGTCCTCAACAGCTAGCAACACTCCCCCTCCCTGACACTGCCTTCTTGCTCGACACTACTTGTCATACTTGGCTTACTTGTAGGTTGTCTCAAACAGCAGAGAGCTGGCTGGCCTTCCCTTCCTAGTGGCCTGGGACCCCACTGCCTGTCTGTGTGAAGAGGATGGGAAGAGTAGGCTTGTAGAAGCCCTGGATTTGAATCCCATTATTTTACTACCATTCTGATGAGTTGGGGCCACTCTGCCACTCTGTAGGACAAGAACTCCTCACTCCCCCAAGAAGGGCCTTCCAAGTGTCAGGGCCTTTGCACCTGCTCTTCATTCTGCTTGGCGCACTTGTCCCCTGTCGCTGCCTGCTCCTCATCTTTGTTTTTTTGTTTTGGTTTGGTTTTTGTTTGGTTGGTTGATTGATTTTGTTTTTTTGAGACAGGGTCGAGATATGTAGTCCAGGTCAGCCTTGAACTTACCGTGTAGCCCAGGCGATCCTCCTACCTCAGCCTCCGAGTGCTGAGATCACAGGTGTGTGCCACCTGACAAGGTTTCCTCCCAGTGTCTTCTTCAGAGAACGCCTGACTCCTCCGAGGCTGAAGTGGACTTTCCACACCCACAGATACCACTCTCTACACTCCCCATTTATTTTTTCCAATGCTCCCACTAGAAACTCTTCCAGCGTTCCCTACCCCATTTACCTACTCGTTTGCTGCCTACCCTGCAAGCTGTGAGATCTCCCGGGTGGAGATCTTGGCTATCTGGCTCAGTGCTGAAGCCCTAGGCTTAGGACAGAGCCTGGTTTATCCTGGCTGCTCAGTGAATATATGCTGAATTCATGTTCCATTTTTCCCCTCCTAGAAATGGGGAAACTGAGGCCCAAAGGCAGGAAGGGACACATGTTAGACATTAGTGTCAGAACCTACAAGAGGCGGCAAGGTTAAGTGGAGGCTTAGTCAGGAGACTGTGACCTCGGGGCAGTTCCATCTTCTCTCCAGGCCTCAATTTCCCCACCTGTAAAGTGGAGCAAAGCAGCTATGACCACCATCCAAGACTCTACTGCTAGGGAAGGTACCTCGTCCGTTGCCAGAAATTATATCTTCGAGGCAACACCCGCACCCCCCCCCCCCCCGGCCCCCAAATCCTTGGAAAGCGCCCTGAAAGCTGCAGAATGAGAAAACTACAACGTCCATGATGCTCCAGGCAGCGCCTGCGCACAGCGGCCAGCCCGCGGAACCGCGCGCGCCTTCTACCGGCGGCCTGGCGCGGCGCTCAGCTCGCATCCTCCAGGGGCGGGGGGGCCCGCGGCGCACGCAGTTGGGGCGAGCGGCTGCTGCAGCGGACCCGGGAGCCGGAGCGGGAGCAGGAGCGGCATCCTGATCACAGCCCGCGGGGCCCGCCGCAGCCATGGGCAACCGCGGTATGGAGGATCTCATCCCGCTGGTCAACCGGCTGCAGGATGCCTTCTCCGCCATCGGCCAGAACGCGGACCTCGACCTGCCGCAGATCGCCGTGGTGGGCGGCCAGAGCGCCGGCAAGAGCTCGGTGCTCGAGAATTTCGTAGGCAGGTAAGGGCGGCGCGGCCCCCAGCCCCGTCCCCGCGCTCCCCGAGCCGCGCCCCCGGCCCCGCCCGGCCCCCACCTCGAGATACCCGGGGGTGGCAGCGCCCCCCACCCTTCGCGTCACGCCTCCTCCGCAGCCGCATCCCTTGGGAACGGCAGCGCGGTGCCCGGGGACCCTGGCAAAGGGTGACCCCCGCCCCAACACGGGCACGAGGGGCCGCCTTACTCAGCGCCTCCCCTGGCCCGGGGCTCCCGTCGCACCGAGGCTCTGCCCGAGCCCCCGGGAGTCCCCGCGCCGTGACAGGGGACGCCCCCACCTCGGGCTGGAACAGGACCTGGCCCCGTGGGCCCGAGGACCGGCGCGGCGCCCCCCGCGCACACGCGCACCTCTGCGGCTCCCGCCGCCATCCGTGCGCAGCGCGGCGAGGGGGAGGCGCGGGGGCTGTGGGGAGGACGCGAGGGGGAAGCCGGAGCCGCTTCTGCCGATCCTGAGCCGCCGGCCCCTGGCTTCACCGCCCCTGGGTGGGGGCGCCTGTCAGTGTCCCCTCCCCCTTGGCCTGGCACAGGGATTGCGATGAGGGAGAAGGCGGCGGAGGGCAGCGATGACTAAAACGGGGAGGCAGCGTGGCGGGGAGGGGGAGCCATCTGCAGAATCTAATCCCCCTCCCGCCTCTGATCCCACAAGGCACCGAGGCCAGGTGGCGGGGTGGGAAGCCGCGCAAACACAAAGGGTCCTGGTTTAGGGGAGCAGCAGAGTCGCGACCCCCCACCCCCAAAGAAGGGGTGCAGAGATGGAAAGAAGCTGAGAGGGTTCTCGGGCCCGGGCGGGCTGGGAGGAGACAGAGGGTGACATTGACCTCCACCCCGCCACCTCCCTTCACCTCTCAGAAACCCTGGCTTTCTCTCAGTGACCTTCGGGCCTAAGGAAGTGACCGACCTGTGGCAAAGGAGGCAGGGGTCCCTCCTGCCAGAGGGACAGTGGTTCTGTGGGGTGACATGTTTTTAAGTCTACTGAGAAACCTCAGGCAAGTCACTTGTCCTCTCCGAGCCTCAGTTTCCCCATATCTGATAAGGACGGGGGGGGGGGTTGGTTTGTGCCAGCACTAGCGGAGAGGGGGGACATTGGGAAGCTACCGTGGTCAGCCCATCTGGTCAGCATGGAGGGAGGCGGATGTCCTTCAGGATGGCTTCTCAGAACCCCCTCTGGGTCACATGACCCCCAGAGCTGCAGAGACCCAGCATCAGGGTTAGGGGTAAAGAGGACCCTGAGGACCATGGCACTTTTCAGTGTGTAAACCTCCTTCCCATCGTCCACCATTGGACATTTGCTGACCCCCTGCTCTGGACAGGGGTTGTGGGGACTAGGGACATCAGCTCCTGTCCCCTCCCATGCCCCCATGCCCGCCTGGTCCTTCACAGACTCACAGCGGCCCCTGTGAGGCAGGCACAGTGATGCCCACCCTACAGATGGGGAAACTGAGACATGGATGTTAGCTACACGCCTTGCCCAAGGTCACACATGCACAAAAGGGAGCACTTGTCAGACTCCAGAGCTTGGCTTCCTGATCTCCACCCCCAGGGCCTCTGAGAGCCAGGCCCTGTGCTGGGCTCCGGGCATGCAGGCGTGTGGCCTCTGTGTCCCCATCAGAGGGACGGGAACCCAGGCAGCTGCTGCCAGGCCTTGCTGAGGAGGGCTCTCGTGAGTTCGTGGGTGCCACAGCCCTTTTGTCTGTTTGCTTGCTTGGTCTTTGAGACAGGGTCTTGCTCTGTAGCTCAGGCAGGCCTTGAACTCACTGCGGAGCCCATGCTGGCCTCAAACTCATGCCGAGCCTCCTACCTCCATGCCCAGCCCCCCTGTTGGCACCACAGGGGAGGGAGGCGTTGGTAGTCACCAGGCTGCTGGCCTGTGTGTACCCAGCACGTTCTTTTGGAGGCCACAGTGCAGCAGGTACTGCAGATTTTGGCAACTGCTTGTCCAGGCCAGAGTAATGTGTGGCTCTCATTGCCCCTTGCACCCCAGTGCCCTTGGCCGAGGTCCCTGCAGGAGGAATCGCGGGTTGCCCGGGCAGGGAACAGGCCAGAAAGCTCTGTCCATCTCCCGGAAGCTGGGGAGGAGGCCAGGGCTGGGGCACAGGCAGGGAAACTGAGGCTCAGGATCACCCATCCAGCATTTGCTGCTTCCTGGGCTTCCAACCTCTCCACCTAGTGCTGGGTCCCCAGACCCGTGAGCATGGTAACAGCAGCGCTGCTCCTGGGAGAGCTCTGCTCCTGTAGAGGAAGTGGAAAATGCATCCCAGGAAAGTGGCTGCTCCAGGCCTGTGGGGATCCCAGGGTCCCCATGGTGAACGTGGCCCGGAGGCTGCCCAGGACCCCGCTAGAACTTGTCAGGGTCTGTGCTGGTTCCTGCTCCCCTTTCTCAGAAGGGAAAACTGGGGCCCCTTCATTCCATCATGTAGCAGACATTCATGCAGAAGCCCCCATGTCTTGGGGATTGGATGGCAGAAAAGTTAAAGGCTGGGCATTCCACTAGGACAATTACAGGATGTGGCCAGTGTCAGCAGAGAGCAGTAAGGCCCCTGAACCTGTGGGAGGTGGCATTTAGCATGAGAAGCCAGCAGCACATGTGAGGCTGGGAGAATTCCAGGCCAGGGAACAGCAAGTGCAAAGGCCCTGGGGCAAGAAAGTTTCTGATGCCCTTTGAAGCACTGTCTTTGAAGACTGCTGTGGCTGGTGTTTGCCCATTGGGAGAGATGGGATGAGAGAAGTAGGTGGGGGCCAGGTCGGTAAGGCCCTTAGAACACCGTGGGTGACTTGGGGGCAGCAGGAGGGTGGTGAGGAGAATACTGAGCCAGGGCTTTCATGGTGGCAAGGAGGAGAATGGCAAGGCTCAGGCTCTGTTTTAGGCGAGGCTCGAACTGGTGCGTGACGTCAAGAAAGAGCGGGGTCTTTGATGCGCACTGGGCTCGGGGTTGGTGGTTGGTGCTGTTCATAGAGTCTGGAAGGATATGGCAGGGACAGGTCTGCGGGTCTGCGGGTGGGCTGTGTGTGTGTGCGTGGTGCTGGGATAGAACCCTGGACCTCGAATATGCTAAGCTGAGCCACGTCCCCAACATTTTTTTCCCCAGTACTGGGACATCACACTGAGCCGCATCCTCGGCCCTTTTGTTATTTTTTATTTTGAGACAAGGGCTCCCGAAGTCACTTGAGTTGTCGAGACTGGCTTCAAATTTACAATCCTCCCGCCTCGGCCTCCCAGAGTGTTGGGATTACAGGGGTCTCACACCACACCTGGCTCCCCAGCTCTTTTTTATTTATGACTTTTGGGTTGTTGTTTTTTCTTTTTGAGAGCAAGCCTTTGCTAAGTTGCCCAGGCTGGCCTGGAACTTGTGATCCTCCAGCCTCAGCCTCCTGAGTAGCTGGGATGACAGATGTGTACCGCTGCACCCACCCATTGGAGGATTTGGTTTTGAACATATTGAGCCTGAGGTGCTTGTTAGACTTCCACGTGGAGGTGTTGGGGAGCTTGGGCGGGAAAGCGGGCTGGAAATAGAAATTTGGAAGTCGTCGGTGTAGAGATGCAATTTCAACCCGTGAGAGTCGATGAGCTCACCCTGGGGTAAGTGTGGACTGGACAGAGGAGTTTCCTGGACCCCAGGACCCTCCAGTGTTTCAGGAACAGATGCCCGGTGCCCTAGGCCAAAGGGGACATCTCTGCTGTCCCTCTGCCCCTCGATCAGTCCTGGCTATGTGCCCTGTGACCCCTCCTTGGGGCCTGGAGTGTCCTGCGACATCACCCTCCGGCCAGGGCGGCGGGGCAGTGGGAGTAGCAGAGGCGAGGGCCAGGTGCTGGGGTGGCCGTGCAGCTCTGCCTCTTACTGAAGAATGACCTCCAGCAGGTTCCTCTCGCCCTGACCAGCTGCCCCGTGAAACGGGGACAGTGACAGCGAGTGTCTCCTCGCGAGAGTCCGGCAGCCTCTGGGGGGCCAGCTGGGGCTGGGAGGGTCTGTGGCATCAGGCGGACTGGGGCCCCGCCTCCCCAAAACCCGTCTGGGCCCTCACCCGCCCATCACCCACCCACCCTCCAAGACTGTGGCCTCCGTGCTGCGCTTGGCCTTGGCCCTGTGTCCGGCCCAGCCCTTCCTGGTGAGCCAAGCTGCTCCCCACAACTGTGCTGTTCCTTCCCATGAACACATCAGGATACAGGGTGGGCCCACTTCTCAGATGCGGAGACCAGGCCAACGAGGAGGAAAGAGGAGGGAGACATCAGGGCAGGGCTCACTGGCCAGAGGGGCAGAGGAAGTGACGTTTCCCAGGCATTCACTGAGTGCCAGGCACATCCCTGCTGCGGGTGCTCACAGGGCAGATAGAGGCCAAGTGCCCGAGGGTCGGGTTCAAGGAGCACAGTCTTGGAGAGAAGAGCTTGTCGGGAGTCAGAGAGGCCCTGAGGTTGGCATTAAGGTTGGACCTGAGCAGGCCTGGAATTGGGTTAGGCGTGGCAGTGCACATCCATAATCCCAGCACTCGGGAGGCTGAGGCAGGAGGATCACCACCAGTTCAAGGCCATCCTGGGCTCCATGGTGAGTTCAAGGCCAGCCTGAACTACATCGAGAGACCCTGTCTCACAAAATGAAAAAGGTTAGGATTTGGACAAGCGGAAGAGGGGAGCCCCCAGGCCGGAAGCTGCCCAAGGGTTTGGGAAGGTCAGAGGCCAGTGTGGCCAAGGGAGCAGCAAAGGCAGCAGGTAGGATTAAGAAGGTGAGGGGTGGGCCGGGGATTTAGCTCAGTGGCTCCGTCACCTGCCTCACAAGCGCAAGGACCCGAGTTCGATCCCCCGTACCAAAAAAAAAAGAAGGTGAGGAGGCCGAGCTCAATGAGCCCTCTTGGGGCCCTCAGTAGTCACCCTTGTCCCTAGAGCTACCGGCACTCGTCTCTCTGGCCTCTGGTGGCCCAGCCAGAGGACATCGGGCCATCCCCATCCCTCCTGGTGGCCCAGTGCAGCTGGGGACGAAAGGTGACCTGGCAGATGGCATCTGATCCTGGCGCCAGGAGAATCGAGTTTCCCAGGCTGGGGCTGGGGCTGGGCTCAGAGGGTGGGAAGCCGGGGAGGGCCCGGCAGGAGCGAGGAAGCTGAGAGGAGCATTGCCGGGGTGGGCAGGAGTGGAACCCAGGCCCTGGAGCCGAGGCCCTGGAGCGGTCTGTCTGTCGGTCCGGCCAGAAACCAGGCGGGGCCACCCCTAAATTCAGCTGCCCCGCCCTCCCTCGGCCGGTGAGCCTTCTCAACAGCCGGCGTGGCTTTGAGCAGAACTTCAGCCTCCATCACTCTGCCCGGCCTCGTGTTAGCAGGTAGGCACCGCAGCCCTTGGCCCAGGCGCTGTCCACTCCCAGAAGGGAGACCCGGGGGAGGCGGGGACTGCTGGAGAGGGAATTCTGAGCCACCCAGGCAGCCTAGGAGGGGCACACAGGCTCCTGCTGGCCACTTTGCATTCATCCCCCCTGCCCCACAGGGAAAGTGAGGCCAGAGAAAGTCCAGAGGGAGCCGGAAAGTGTGAGGGCCTGGGTCAGGGCCCAGACTCCCCCAGTCTGAGGACAGCACTCATTCTTGTCTTCTTGGAACCCACAGCGCACTAGCAGGAGCGGCACAGACTTTCATCCCAGGTTTTCAGGCAGCACAAAGAGGGCAGGGGACCTGCCTGAAGTCACACAGTGACTGAAGCGTGGGCAGGACAGAAACCAGCCCAGGTCTCCTGCTTCCCGGCCAGACGTGGCCGTGGGCCTCTCCACGCTCTGCTCCCCATCCACAGCCCGCACACCTCAGTTTCCCCACCTGTGCTCCTTGGGGGTGTCTCCGCCTCCTCACCCCGCTCCTCCCTGGACTGAACTCTGGCTGGGAACGGAGAATGGTTTGGAGGAGTAGCTCTAGCGACTCGGAATTATGACAGGCAGAGGGGCAAAGGGATCATTAGCTCGGAGGGCGCAGGGCGGTCTCCTGGATCCTCCCGGTGCCGGGTCAGCAGCCACATCCTCTCCATCCCGGCCTGGTCCCCACCCCTGAACTCCCCCCACCCAGTGGCACACCAGGTGATGACTCCTCCATGCGGCCGTCTCTGCTCTCCGTGCCTAGGACCCAGCCCTGTGTGGGGCTCCGTCTTCCCCAACAATGAGGAAGAAAGAAGCCTCTGACATCGGGGAGCTCGAACCATGGCTATTATCACATCTAATTTCTTTAAAATCCCCCTTTTTTTCCTTGTAGTACCAGGGATTGAACCCACTGAGCTACATTCCCCAGCCCTTTGTTTTTGTTTTTATTGTTTTTGTTTTTGTTTTGAGACTCTGCTATCTCCTTAGGTCACTTAAATTGCCCAGGCTGGGCTCAAACGTGCGATCCTCCTGCCTCAGCCTCCCAAGTGCTAGGATTACAGGTATACACCACCAAGCCCAGCTTTATCATAATTTATGTACCATAAAATCCATCTGTTTCAAGTCCCCAATGCAGTGATTTTTTAGGATATTTGCAGAGTTGTGCAACCATCATCACAATCTAAGTTTAGAACATTCTCATCACCCCTAAAAAGAAATCTCAGAAGGATGCAGAGTGCCTGCCTGGCAGAGCCTGCCCAATGGCCAGCCGTCCGCCACTGTTGGCCACCGTGGGCCCTGTTACCATGGGCATCTTTGCAAGGTGATCCCCAGATGTTACAGTGGTAGATGGTTTTCATTTTTTAAATTCTTTATGAATTCTTCTCAAATGGAGAACATATGATTTTTTTTAATTAGTTGCAAAAGAGAAGTCTGTTTCCATTTTGAAAATATGAAGTCATCAACACTTGGAAGGGAGGGAGGGAGAGAGGGAGAGGCAGAAAGGAAGGAAGAAAAGAAGAAATAGGAAGAGGGAAAGATAATAGCTTCTGGTTAGTGGGGAAAACAGTTGCTGTGGAGCACAGCCCGCATACCCATCACCAGCTTGCCCTGTGACGTTGGGCAGGACTCTTCCTTCCTCTTTTGTGCCTCAGTTTCCTCAGGCTGAGGGGTGGAGAATTCTCAGAGGTCATCTTGAAATCATTTTCGGTTAGCAGCCATGTGCTGAAGGCTCTGCCTGGGCCCTGGAACGTGAAGGAAAGCCAGGTGTGTTGGTACACGCTTGTAATCCCAGTACCTGGGAGGCTGAGGCAGGAGGATCGCTGCGAGTTGGTGGCCAGCCTGGGCTACATAGCGAGACCCTGTCTCAGAAAAACCAGAAGGAGGAGGAGGGGAAGGGGGGGCAGAAGGAGGAAGAAGAGGCAAGGCTGAGACCAGACTGTCCTGCCAGGTCCAAACCTCAGCCTGAAATTCATGAGCTGTGACTTGGGCCTTCTCGGGATGCCTGGGGCCTCCTGGGGCCGCAGGAACAGAGGGACTTGTTGTTAAAGCAGCCTCACCTCTGCCACTGTATTTCTTGGCCCACCCGCTTCTTGGCCCTCGCCCCAGCTCCCTGCTCCAGAGAGCACCTCCAAGCCTGCCCAGCCCCTGCTTGCTCCCCATTTTGAGGTCCAGATTTGGCCTGAAACATCCCAATCCGACCCCTGCTCTTCCTACCAGCCACCTGGAAACCCACAGGGTCCCTCCCACGGATGTCCAACTTGGGTTCCCAGCATGCTCCAGTTATTTATCATCACCATTTACTCAGACACTGACTCGTATGAGCCTCCCAGCAATCCACTTTACTGTGGAAGCTGAGGTCAGAGACGTATGATCATTTGTTCACAGCCACACAGCTCCCAAGTGATGGCTGTGACATTCAGGCGAGGCCTGGCATCAGAGCTCAAGAGGCAGGAGACATAAAAATGACCACCAAGCCAGGCATGGTAGCACAGGCCTGTCATCCCAGCACTGTAGGAGGCTGAGGCAGGAGGATTGCAATGTTGAGCCTAGACAGCTTAGCTAGACTCTTGTCTCAAAATAAAAATTTTTAGAAAGGGCTAGGGATGCAGCTTAATGTGAAGGCCCTGGGTTCAGTCCCCAGCACCTGGGCCCACCCCAAAGCAGGCGCATTATTTCCTGGTATCGGTTTGCCTCCAACAGGGCCTGGCAACCAAGGGACCCCGAGCTCTGGTCCCCAGATCTCAGGTCCTAATGATGGGGGTCCCTTTAGCCCTCTGGTGTGGCTTCTCCGACACCACTGGGGGTGACAGTGCCAGTTCAGACAGAGTAGGTGGCCCCTGGGAGGTGTTTACTCAGCCCTCTCTATACCTCAGGTCCGAAGGTGGCTCTACAGATGGCGAGGTGCCACGTCGCTGGGAAGCCACCATCTGCTTGGAGTGCGTGGGCCAAGCTGGCAGGGCCACCGCTCCCACCCCCGTGCTGGGCACAGTGCTCTGGTGGGCTTGGCACACTCTGTCTGGGCACCTGCTCTCCACTCACTCAGCCTCCAAGAGGGGCTGGACAGGTGGGGCAGGGTTGGCACTGTCTGGAGGCCAGATCGGCTGGGTCTCCCTGGGGACCTGTTTCCTCTGACACAGCACCGAGCTGGGACAGTGTGTCTGGGTGTTGGGAAACAGCCACCCTTATTCCTTCCAGTATTGCTTGAGCACCTACTGTGTGCCAGGCTCGCCATCTAGACACAGGCACCTGCTGGTCCTGTCTACCCTCTGTCCAGGCGTGAGGCTAGGAAGCCGGCCTACTGGGGGCCAGTCTCATCTTAGCCACCTGTCCCATTGCTGTGTGTCCCTGTAGCTCCCTGCCCAATCTGGCCCTTGGTCCCACCTTCTGTTTGTGGCGTTTTTTGTGTTTTGAGGCGGGGTCTCACTATGTAGTTCAGGCTGGCCTTGAACTCACTATGTAGACTAAGCTGGCCTCAAACTCACAGCGATCCTCCTGCCTCGGCCCCGAGAGTGCTGGGATGACCGGCATGCACCATCAGGCCCACTGCTCCACCAGTCCTGACACAGGCCGGGTGAGGGCCTCACTTTGAGAACCTGGGTCCAGGAACAGTGTGGCACCTCACAGCCTGGCACCCCCATGCCCACCCTGGCCCCAGGAGAGCTTGCTCTAGGGACTCTACCCTCGGCCGTTGCCCTGGCCCCTAATCTGCTACCCCCCACTTCTCCTTGAAGAGCCCAGCAGGTGTCATGACTTGGGGCAGACTGGCCCAGGCCCCTTGTCCCCCATCCTCCTCAGCAGGGTCCTGGGTTCCCCACCTTCTGTGTGGCCCGTCCAGCCCACCAGGGACGGGTGGACCATCTGCTGAGGGGGAGGCCTGCAGGGAAGGTCCGTGTCTGTTCGCGGGGGCTCTCTGTGGGGAGTCCCACCCTTCTCAGCCCCTCCTGCAGTTTCCATGGCAACAGCAGTTGCCATGGTATTGCTGGACAAGGAGCTGGTGGGGAAGAGGACGGACCCCTGGCCCCCACACCCACTTCAGCCTCTGGGAGAATAGAGGTCCTATCTCCACAGCCCTGGGGGACCCCCAAAAGGAGCCACTGAGGAAAGGATGGGGGAGAGAGGCAGGAAGTCCCCCACCCACCGCTCCCTCCCTCTCTGCTGTGCAGCCACCTCCAGCTCAAGCCCGCTGCATCCCACTATCTGTTTACTTGTCTGTCTCTCCCACCACACGCCAGCGTGTGAGCACCTCGGGTGGGGAGCCGAGTGACTCATCACCTCCCATCCCTGGCCCAGCACAGCCCCGATTTAATTGACTTACATAAAAAGGCAAGTCTGGCTCCTCAGGTGTGGGGGGCAGCACAATTGGATGGGGGAGTTTCCAGGCCTCAGGTCCAGCAGGCTCTGGGTTTGAATCTCATTTCTGGGGCTGGAAAGTAGCTCAGGACTTGCTTAGCCTGCGTGAGGCCCTGGGTTCAAATCCCAGCAGTGCAACAAAACATCCAGATATGGCAGCACATGCTTGTAATCCTAGCACTCAGGAGACTGAGGCAGGAGGATGCTAGCCCAGCCTGGACAATTTATCAAGATTCTGTCTCAAAAAAGGGCTGGAGATGTAGCTCAGTGTAGAGGCCCTGGGTTCAGTTCCCCATACTTGGGGGTGGGGGGTGGAAGGCACTGCCTGGCACCTAGCAGGAGTCACTACTGCCCATCTCCTCCCTCATTATGGTGACTGACTGCTGTCCCCAGAACTTTACCCCTAAGCTGGCATGAGGATGCTTTGTGAGTCTGGATCTGGCTCTGGGTTCAAGCCAAAAGACCAGGGCTAAGCCTGAGCACCTGTCCCCCACCCCAGGGCTCTGGGGAGGTGGCTGCCCGGATCTCAGGCCCACTTCCCCTTTCCTGGGTCCCGGCGATCCCATGACTGCTGACTCTGACAGCCTGGTTCCTGAGAGGCCTCCAAGCTCACCCTAGCCTGCTGAGGGAGAGATGGGGGCAAGAAGAGCTCTCAGAACCTAAAACTGGCACCCTCAGTAGTCAGCTGAAGCCGGGTGTGGTAGTGCACACATATAGTCCCAGCATTCTGGGAGGCTGAGGCAGGAGGGTTGCAAATTCAAGCCCAGCCTGGGCAATTTAATGACTTAGCAAGACCCTGTCTCAAAATTTGAAAAACAATTTTTTTTTAATAGCTGGGGATATAGCTCAGTGTGAAGGCCCTGAAGCTCAATTCCCTGTATGGTAAAGAAAAAAAGGAGTCAGCCCCGAGGACAGCTGGGGTATAGCCTGTCAGGTGTGGGGACAGAGGGGACTTCAGGAGCCCTCAGTCCAGTCCTTCAGAGGGGGCTGGGTCCATGGGAAGCTGAGGAGAGGAAGCTCATAGTGCAGAGAGGAACAGGTCTGAGCCCAGTCTGCTGTGCTGGAGGAACAGCTCTGAGCCTCAGTTTTCTCCTCTGTAAAATGGGGGCTAGCAATAGCACCTTCCTCCAAGGAAGAGGAGGCATCCATGAGATGCTTCCCCCAAAGTGGCTAGCACACAGTAGGCACTGGGGAAACCTGAGTTCTGTCCCTTGCTTCCGCCTCCTGCCTCTGCCTGCCTCGTCCTCGTCCTCAACTCCGGCCAGCTGAGGCCTGGGGAAGGGAAGTGAGGAGCTGCCCTCCCTGCGGAGGAAGGGAGGGGATGCCGTTTCCTGGGATCCGCCCTGTGGCCACCAAACACTTAGGCACGTGGGCCACCCTATGCTCAGTTTCTCCAGGCTGCACGCCAGGGGCTGGGGTGGGGCAGGGACTTCCTGGTTGGCTCAGAACCAACACAGGGCATATCCGAGAGGCCCCTGGGGAGTCGCTGGTCTGGGCTGTTGGATGCATAAATTCTGCAACCTGGGGGACTTGGATCTCCCAGCAGCAGGACAAGAACTCCTGGGTCATGGCAGCCCCTTCAGATCTTGACCTTCCTCTGATCCCTCACTCACTGCAGGGATTTCTTGCCCCGCGGATCTGGCATTGTCACCCGGCGTCCCCTGGTCCTGCAGCTGGTCAATGCTACCACAGGTACGTGCCCTCCATCACAGGCAGGCCCAGCTTCTCTAGCACACACCCCGCCCTCAAGGTGCTTGCTGAGATACTTCCCCCAGGACATCCTCTCTTGCCTCTGGGCCTCCATACCCCATCTGGACAAAGGAGACTGGGCTGTTGTGTTTGGAGATGGGTCTATTGCCATGGGACATGGAGCCCAGGTGGGGTTCTGTGATGCCTACTTCCCTTTCCCTACCTGCTTCTGGGCAGAATACGCCGAGTTCCTGCACTGCAAGGGGAAGAAGTTCACCGACTTCGAAGAGGTACGCCTGGAGATCGAGGCTGAGACCGACCGGGTCACAGGCACCAACAAGGGCATCTCGCCAGTGCCCATTAACCTGCGAGTCTACTCGCCACACGGTGAGGACCTGGCCTCGCCCCACCCTCTCGACTAATTTCCCTGGCCACGCCCTGGTATAATTTCCAGGCCCCGCCCCTCTCTGGTGCCTTCCTATGCGCAGCCGCTCCGGGCACACTCCGCCCCCCACAGCGACCCCACCTCTGCATCCTTCTTTCCCAAGCTCCACCCTCCAGTGGCTCCGCCCACCTCTGGCCACACACCCCCACGAGCCCTTGTTTCAGCCAATCGTATTTTCCTAACCCCTGTCCAGTGCTGAACCTGACCCTGGTGGACCTGCCCGGAATGACCAAGGTCCCCGTGGGAGACCAGCCTCCCGACATCGAGTTCCAGATCCGGGACATGCTTATGCAGTTCGTCACCAAGGAGAACTGCCTCATCTTGGCCGTGTCCCCTGCCAACTCTGACCTGGCCAACTCGGATGCCCTCAAGATCGCCAAGGAGGTGGACCCCCAGGGTAAGTCTCCGCCACACAGGCTGGGGCGCTGTCATTTTACTTTGGGGGAGCGCCTGCAGAGAGCTGGATCCAGTTTATGCCTTTGAAAATCATTTTGGAGCCGGATGTGCTGGTCCATGTCTCTATCCCAGCGCTCTAGGAGGCTGAGGCAGAAAAGTCGAAAATTTGAGCCCATCCTGAGCAACTTAGCAAGACCCTGTCTCAAAATTTAAAAGGAGGGAGGCCCTGGGGATGTAGCTCAGTGCAAAGGCCCTGACTTCAATCCCCAGTATTGCAACAGACAAAAAATTATTTTGGCCTTTCTGGAACATGAAAGGGGGGTGGTCGGGATTGGGTGAGGATGGCCAGGGGATGAGGGGAGCAGGGTTGGTGAGTGTGGGAGTGCATAGGCCCCCTGTGTGAGCCCTCCTGTGACCCGCACCCAGGCCAGCGCACCATTGGGGTCATCACCAAGCTGGACCTCATGGACGAGGGCACAGACGCCCGAGATGTGCTGGAGAACAAACTGCTCCCCCTGCGCAGAGGTAGGCAGGCCTTGCCCCTTCTGGCTCCCCTGCCCCCCCACCCCGACCCCTTCCCATCTTCCCCAAAGCCCAGAGCCCCAGTCTTGACTCTGCCCGAAGGTTACATTGGGGTGGTGAACCGGAGCCAGAAGGACATAGATGGCAAGAAAGACATCACAGCTGCCCTGGCTGCTGAACGCAAGTTCTTCCTCTCCCACCCATCCTACCGCCACCTGGCTGACCGCATGGGGACACCCTACCTGCAGAAGATCCTCAACCAGGTAGGGGAACAGGAGGAATGGAGCCTGGGGAGCCCCCGAGAATAGGACAAAGTAAGCATACGCAGTGGGGGGCCAATAGAGGGGAGCATTCTGCAAGCAAACAGACCCAGAAAAGCGACGCAGTTCGCCACTGTCCCACATGGGGTGAAGTAGAGCTTGGCTGACCTTTACCTATCTGGGACCTGCAAGGGGAGCCCTGGGACTGGAAAGACATAAAGACACCAAGATCTTGTGTGGAGTGTGGGGTTTGCAGCCAGGATGAGGGGGGCCGCTGGCTGGAGACCTCAATTCCCCCTGAGATGGGAGAGGCTGGCCTGGAAAGGATACCAGCTTCCCCAGGGGTTTCTCTCGGATGTTTCTCCATCTGGAATGGGCCTTCCAGAATGTATGTGACCCAGGCGCAGTGACACACACCTACAGTCCCAGCACTCGGGAGGCTGAGACAGGAGGATCGCAGGGTTGTGTTCAAAGCCAGCCTGAACTACACAGGGAGACCTTGTCTCAAAAAAAATGTGGGAATGTACATGTGTGTTCATGGGAGGGATGTGGTGGGAGTTCCAATCCTAGGGTTGTTATTCTCCCACTGAGACACACTTTCCAACTCTCTGAGCCTCTTCTTCTGCATCTGTAAAATGGGCATCGTGGTGACCAGACCCTCTTTCAGAGGGTCATGAAGGTTCAGAGAGCTATACTGTAAGGGGCCCTAGTGCAAAAGAGAATTGCCTTAATAAGGAAGGTCTGAAACCCAGAAGGTGCAAGGGGGCGGCCCTCAGCACTCCTGCCCCAGGTGCATTTGGCTTGCTCTTTATGGTATCAAAAAATATTAAGTTACTAAAAGTCTGGGGACTTTTTTTTCAATTTGAGACAGTGGCACACACTCATGACCCCAGCTATTCAGGAGGCTGAAACAGGAAAATCACAAGTTGGAGGCCCACCTGGGCGACTTAATGAGGCCCTCTATCGAAATAAAATATTTTGGAAAAAGAGCTGGGGATGTAGGTTAACGTAGAGTCCTCTTGGCTTCAATCCCCAGTATCACCAGATGATGATGATGATGATAATCATTTTTACAATCAGGTGATTTCAAATATAAATTCAGATCTCTGGCTTATGTTGAGAACTGAGTTTTACGCTTACTAACTCAAATAGCACACCTCTGGGGGGCCGCCTGAGTGCCAGCCAGCAGCCTCCTGGCACCCGCGCCTGCCTGGTGCTGTGGCATCTGGGTTTATAACTGTGACCTTAACCCTTGCCTCACCTGCATCCCAGCAACTGACGAACCACATCCGGGACACACTGCCAGGGCTGCGGAACAAGCTGCAGAGCCAGCTGCTGTCCATTGAGAAGGAAGTGGAGGAGTACAAGAACTTCCGCCCTGATGACCCAGCCCGAAAGACCAAGGCCCTGCTGCAGTGAGACCCCCAGCCCCCGACACCCATCATTTAGCTATCCCATCCCCAGCCTCTCAGCACCCTCAGGCCACACTGCTCTCCCCACAGGATGGTTCAGCAGTTTGCGGTAGACTTTGAGAAGCGCATCGAGGGCTCCGGAGACCAGATTGACACCTATGAACTGTCAGGGGGAGCCCGCATTAACCGGATCTTCCATGAGCGCTTCCCCTTTGAGCTGGTCAAGGTAGGCCGGGCAGCCACAGGGCCACCCCGAGCCCCTGTTCTACCCAGGACACTCGGATGTGCACCTCCGCTGACCCCTGGGAATGGGGTGGGCCCTCCGTCCCCTCCCTGGGGCGGCCCTGACCGGCTTTCTGTCTCTGCTCTCCTGGCAGATGGAGTTTGATGAGAAGGAGCTCCGACGGGAGATCAGCTATGCTATCAAGAACATCCATGGCATTAGGCATGTACTGGGACCGGGGAGCGGGCTGAACCCCAGAAGGCAGAGAGTCTGTGCCAAGGCACAGGGAGCAGTGAAGTGGGTCTCCCTCAAGAAAGGCCCCAGAACTCTGGTTCCCAACTTTCCAGCTCCAGCTCAACAGGCTCCAGCCTGGGGAGGTGGATGGGAGGCCTGGGCCACCCCATTCCCTGCAGCCTGCTGCCCTCCTCTGCTGTACCTGGGAGCAGGGCCTATAAGCACAGGGCACAGGTGGCCAGGGAAGCCCCTTCTAGGGCTGGAGCCTGCCCTTCCCCTAGGTGAGACACCTCTACCCACACTGCTGGGTAGGACCTGGGCGGAGCACCCTGTGGGGGTCTGCCTCCCTCCTTGACAGTGGGAGCCTCTCCACCCATCAGACCCTCTCACATCCCCCTTGGCTCAAGTCAGCCCATCCCACCCACCTACCTCCCTCCTTCTGGGCCACCCAAGGCCCATGGGACAGGAGGGATTGGAAGAGAGAGACTGGGTTCCTTCAAAGCCTAGGCCCCTCTTCAGGGACCCCAATCTGCACCATGCTCACTCAATAAATGCATTCAGCAGAAAAACTTAAAGCCCATACTATCCGCCAGGCAGTGACTGAGACCCACATCTCCCTGCATTCATGCAGGCTCAATTCCAAGCTTTGGCATGGAATTTAGACACTGGTAGCTGCTCTGGTCGAGACACGGGGAAACATCTCTGATGCATCTCCAAATGAAAAGCTCTATTCCTGGAAAGCCACTTAAGGAGAGCCCAGTTTGGCAATTTCTAAACCATCGGGGCCAGAGAACCTTTTGCAGGGACGAATAAGAGGAAGCAGAACAGTCCTCACCGACACATACATTCCCCTTCTCTTGCTCCACGGAGCATCAGTGGGAAACCCCACCTTACAACCCCCTGCTCGTTTGACAGATGGGGACACTGAGAGCCAGAGAGGGTAGTAGGGCTCCTCCAGGAACAGCTCAGGGGTCTGGGGAGGGGCCTGGCCTGGCACTTGTGGCAGGCACTGGCCTGTGACACTCTGCCCTTCTCCCGCTCCGGGCATTCAGAACGGGGCTGTTTACCCCAGACATGGCCTTTGAGACCATTGTGAAAAAGCAGGTGAAGAAGATCCGAGAACCGTGTCTCAAGTGTGTGGACATGGTTATCTCGGAGCTAATCAGCACCGTTAGACAGTGCACCAAGAAGGTAACCCCGCCCGTCCGCCCACCCGGCAGCCTGCCTCCACCCTGCCGTGCACCTCAGCCAGGCGCTCCCCCCTCCGTGTCCTCACATCCCCGTGTCCTCACTGCCTCTGCGGCAGCATGTACAGACCCCAGCGGGGTAGGGGAGGCCAGGGGGACCCACCTCCAGCCCTACGGACCTCAGGCTGGACATTGGGGAGACGGAGTGATGGCTGGATGTTGTCCCTGGGTGCCCACCATGATCTCCCCCAGTTCAGAGAGAGTAGGGCTTGGAGACCCTGCTGCGCCCCTCCCCGCCACAAAGGTGGGTCCTCTTGGGGTGAGGTACAGGGCCTTCTTGGGCGTGGCACTGGGAACCTGGGCACCAGAGGGGTGCAGAGGGTCCAGGACTAGCGGGGGCCATGATCCTGCTGTCCTCCATCCCTCCATGTCACCCACCTTCACTCAGGCCCCTCGCTCAGGCCTCCCCTTCCATCCACATTCAGCTTTGCAGGGACAGAGCTGTCTCCCATCTGCTGTGTTGTCTGAGCCCCCAGGGCCACACAGGGAGGCCAGGGTGAGGAGAGTGGCACCTGCCTCACAGCAGGAGAGCTGAGGCTTGCCCACAGTGTCAGGGCTGTCTCTGGTAGCCAGAGCTCTGGACTCCCAAGCTGACTGCACCCCAGCCTCCCTCCCTCTGCTGTCCCCACTGCTGCCCCAGCCCCTCTCTCTCACCACTTCCACTCTTCCTGTCTTCCCTCTTCTCTCTCTCTCTGTCTTTTGGAGCTGAGTTCCACCAGAGCCTTTGGGGAGAAAGGCAAGGGATGCCCCTTGGGAAGAAAGGAGGGGCAGGAGTAGGGCAGGAGCTGGAACGTGGGGGCGGGACTGCCCACTGAAGCTCCAGGAGGCCATCGGCACCAGAGTCTGCAAGTGGAGGCCCCTGGAGCTGCTCAGTGCACAGCCTGGGCACCGAATGCAGCAGCCCTGGTGGAGGTAGGGAACAGTGCTGGGCTCTGGAGTCAGGATGAAGCAAATGCAGGGGTCACTGGGAAACCTAGAATTGGACGGGGTGCTGGGCAGGGTCCTGGCCTGGGTCAGCTCCTTAGGAAGACCCAAAGTGTAGATAAAAGCGGGTCTGGAAAAGGGAGAGTGAGCAGGCTTAGCCTAGCTGGGGACGGGGTGGGCAGCCCTGGGGTGAAGTCTGAAGCCAGGAGAGATCTTTCCTATGGAGCAGGGGCTTGGGCCCCAACCCTCTGGCCATTCGACACCTGGGAGGTGCAAGCCGGGTGGCGGCAGGGAGGGCCGGGTCCCACGCTCACATTGTCTTCTGTTCTCTTTCTCTGTGTCGGTGTCTCTCTCTTCCCCCGTGCCTGTGCCACCCTCCCTCACCCCCCGAGCCCGGCCCTCTTGGCTTTCACTCCCCTCCTCCTCCCCACCCACCCAGCCACGCCCCCTCACCCTCCTCCTCCTCCTCCTCCTCCTCCTCCTCCTCCTCCTCCTCCTCCTCCTCCTCCTCCTCCTCTCCTTCCTCCTCATCCTCCCTGGGTGCAGGACGGGCCTCTTCACACCTGACCTCGCTTTTGAAGCCACAGTGAAAAAGCAGGTGCAGAAGCTCAAAGAGCCCAGTATCAAGTGTGTGGATATGGTAGTCAGTGAGCTCACGGCCACCATCAGAAAGTGTAGCGAAAAGGTACGGTGGCCGCCTGGGCGGGGCTGGGCCCGGCCGTCCCTTCCCATGGCCATGGCCTCCCGGGGGCAGAGCCATCTGCCGAGCAGACCTGGCAGCCCCTGGACTCCCCACAGGAACCAGACTCCTTCACATGCTGGTGACCCCGGCCCACTGTTTCCTGCTGGCTTATAACCCTGACTCTCCTTGCCCTCGGCATCACTCCAGGCCCTTCTCTGCCAGAGGACTTTGGTCCAATTCGAGCTTCCTCAGCAGCTCCCTTCCATCCATAAGAATGACAATGACAGCTGGGCATGGTGGCACACACCTGTAATCCTAGCACTCGGGAGGCTGAGGCAGGAGGATTGTCGTGATTTTGAGACCAGCCTGGGCTACTTAGCGAGTGCAAGGCTAGCCTGAACTATGTATCGAGACCCTGTCTCAAAAAACCAAACAAATAAAGAGAATGACAGTGAGGACCACAAGACTGATAATAGTGTACGTGGCTGCTACTGGGTACAAGCACCAGGCTAAATGCTTGCCCTGACCATCTGGCTTAATTCTCTCAACATCCCTCAGAGGTGGGCAGCCTTATATCATTTGTCAGATGGCCAGAGACTCTAAAAGGGAAAGCAAATTTAGGAAGGGGTCTGGGGTCAGAGCCTCCTGAGGTGGGGAAACATCCAGTCCCTCAAAACCAATTTGCCCCAAAGCATATTGGATGACTCATTGCACGGGAATCCATCCACATTAGAAGGGTCAGCCTCCTTTGAGTCGCCTGTGACCTTTTAGATGCCTTTTCCCCGTCTGTCTGCTTTTGGGGTATTTTGAGGACTTTCAGCCAGGTCACCCAAAGCAGTTTTTTCCCCCTGGGTGTGCAAGAGAACCCCCTGGCTACAGGAGCTTTTCCCAAATCCAGATAGTGCCCCCACCTCCAGTCTCACTGGTGTTTGAGAAAAGGCCCTTGTGCTACGGGGTGGAGCACAATGATACCACCCGATTCTTTTCTGCCCAGCATCATGCTGTGGCCCCTGGTACCCTGCTGCATACAGACGGGTCCAGGCCCTTTAACTTCGAGGTCTCTGTCTGTCCCCTGTCCCCTGTCCCAGTCCCAGTGCTTCCCTGCATCCTTGTTCTGGCTTAGACAAGAGATAATGAGCAGTTACAGCTAATGACTCTGCAAGACTGCCCTCCAAAAAAACTTTCTATATTTCTCCAAATCTCTTGCTTTTCCATTTTCTTCTTTTTTTTTTTTTTTTGAGACACAGTGGTTCAGGCTGGCCTTGAACTCACAGTTATCCTCAGACCCTGATCCTCCTGCCTCAGCCTCCCTAGTGCTGGGATTATAGATACATGCTACCACGCCCCAGACTTCTTTTTTCTTTCTTTCTTCCTTCCTTTCTTTCTTTCTCTTTCTTTCTTTCTTTCCTTTTTCCTTTTGGAAAAAGCTCAATCACTGAGCTACGTCAGCCTTTTTTTTAAATTTTGAGACTGGGTCTTGATATGTTTCCCAGGCTAGCCATGAACCCCTGATCCTCCTGCCTGAGCCTCCCCTGTAGCTGGATTACAGGCATGTGCCACCATATCTGGCCAAATCTTGTTGGGCTTTTTGTTTGTTTTAACATATATATATATATATATATATATATATATATATATATATATATATATATATGGGCTGGTTGGGTTTTCACACTGAATGTATTAGCATCCTGCTTTTTCTCTTATTAGATGCATTTTGGGAGCAATTATTGTAGAGTCTACATAAACATTTTTAATGATTGCATGAGTGTCTAAGAAATAGATTTATTGTGGTTTACTTAACCACATTCCTATTGTTGAACATTTAAATAGTTGTCAGTTATTCAATATTTTGAATAAATAAGCTGGCATTGACATCTTTGTATATAAAGATATATTATTTTTCTTTCTCTAGGATTACTTCCTAAGGCTAGATTCCTAGAAGATTGATTACTAGATATAAACATTTAAAAGCTGTAGAACACTTTGCTGAATTGAGTTCCAAAAAGAAAATGGTAATTTTTGTCAAGGGTAAAATTTTGGAAACAACCTAGATATCCATCAAGAGGAGATCAATAAATCAGGCACGGTAGCACAATCCTGTCATCTCAGCACTCTAGGAGGGTGAACAGGAAGACTGAAAGTTTGAGCCCAGCTTGGGCAATTTAATGACTTAGCGAGACCCTGTCTCAAAATGAAAACTAAAACAAAAAGGACTGGGGATGTAGCCAGCGAAGGCCCTGGGTTCGGTCCCCTGTACTGGGGGCGGGGGGCACCCTGAGCTCAATAATAGGTCAAGTATACAGACAGGGAGACTGCAGCTGTTAAGCACCCAAGACATATTTGTTTCTAGTCACATGTCCTTCCACAATTTACTGTGGACAAAAAAACAAAACCCAAGTTTTAGAATAGAATGCATGTAGTATTTGGGGGAAAATTAATTAAATAATAAAATTTCAAAGTCAAACCAGGTGTGTGGTGGTACATGCCTGAAATCCCAGCTACTTAGGAGGCTGAGGCAGGTAGATTACAAATTCCAAGCCAAACTGAACAACTTACCAAGACTCTATCTCAAAATTTAAAACAAATAATAATAAGGCCAAAGGCTGTAGCTCAGTAATAGAGCACTGCTGGGTTAATCCTCAGTACCAAGCTGGACGTGGTGGCAGACACCTGTGAGCCCAGCACCTGGGAGCCTGAGGCAGGAGTATCACTGTGAGTTTGAGGACAGTCTAGGCTACATAGTGATTTCAAGCACAGCCTGAACTACATAGCAAGATCCTGTCTCAAAAAAAAGGGGGGGGGGGCTGGGGATTTAGCTCAGTGGTTTCACCACCTGCTGCGCAAGTGCAAGGACCCGAGTTCGATCCCTGGTACCAAAAAAAAAAAAAGTCCCCAGTACCACACCAAACATAAAACAAAAACAAAAAAATCCAAATTCATATTCACCAGCCACTAAATTTTATTTTGAAGGAGGGCAAGGAACATAGGAATCTTTCCATTTCTACTTCACAAATTTTAGTCATATTCAATATTTTATAGTTATCTGTATGATTTTTATGGATAGAAAAACTGATCAACAAAACCTTTGAAAAGGAAAACTTTGGCCTAAAAATCAAGAAAATAGTTGGGCATGATGGTACACATCTATAATCCCAGCACTCTGGAGGCTGAGGCAGGAGGATCACTGTGAGTTCAAGGCCAGCCTGAACTGCAGAGTGAGACCCTTACTCTAAATAAATAAATAAATAAATAGCAGGAAAATAATACTTTTGCCTTGATTTAATCAACAGTATTTTTCCTTAATAACAAAACTCATCTATCTTTATTTTTTTCTCTCCATGAGTTTTTGTCTTTTTTTTTTTTTTTTTTTTTTTTTTTTGGTACCAGGGATCGGACTCGAAACCTTGTGCTTGCGAGGCTGGCAGCGGAACCACTGAGCTAAATCCCTGGCCCTTCTCCATGAGTTTTTTTAACCATAGCAAATCCCTCCTATGAGAAGTTTGATAAATGTTTAACTCTAATTATTCCTAGCCCTGCCGGGACTAGACTTTTCATGTCTGATAAAACTTAGAATTTAAGGTTGGGTATGAGGTTTGCTACTCCAGTTATCTCAAGAACCCTAAAAGGGAAGTCAGCTATTTGGCACATGGAGAAACTGAGGCTCGGTGACGTCTGGTCACCTTGCTAAAGAGAGTGGACAGGTGGGGCTGGTGCGAGCCCAGGGCTCTGTGGCCGCAGGCGCTGCGACCCCAGCCACTAAACCAGCAGGGTCCAAGCTGCCTGACCTGCTCCACCAAGGCCGGGAGAGAAAAGTTCTGTTTTCAGAACTGGCCAAAAGTCCCAGAAATGCTCCCAGGCAGCCAGAATGGAAAAAGATGCTCGAAGGAAACAGAACTCCTCAAAGGGGCTGAGGCTGCCCTGCCACATGTGACGCGTGGAAAACTTGAGAAATGTCCCATGCAGGCGGTTGGTGGGAGGACTGGCTGGTTGTGCTCTTGGACATGTTGCTCCCTCCTCCCTTCCTGTCACCACCCCCCAAGCCCTGCCCTGGGAGGGAGCGGCAGGACCCCTCAGAGGCCCAGTGGTTGTGTCCCTGTCCCCAGTCTGCCCAGATCAGAGACTGCCAGAGTGGGGTGGGTCTTCCTTGAGCCTTGGGGCATGGCGGGTCTATGGGGGCCCCTCTGCCAGCATTTCCCAGCCCCTGGTCTCAGGCGGCTCCTCCCCAGGTCCCTGGTGCTCGGCACAGCCACAGGACGGTGGGGCGCGGGCATCTCACGTCTGCCTCTCGTGAGCTGGCATGCAGGGCGCCGCTTTCTTCCCCGTCCTCCTGCCTCTCCTGACCCACCAACTCCTCAGCCCCCATCTTGCCCTCCGATGCACCCCTGTGATCCAGGTGCACCACCCCTCGGCTCTCATTCCACTTTGGGGGCCCCACCTGAGGGGCCTGACCGGGGCACAGACAAAGGACAAGGAAGCCGGGCGTGGTGGCACACGCCTGTGATCCCAGCACTTGGGAGGCTGAGACAGGAGGACTGCCACAAGTTCAAGGCCAGCCTGAACTACACAGTGAGATCCCATCTCAAAAAAGAAGAGAGACAGGCATTGCTTAGCTTTCCCAACCACGTCTCACAGGAAGGGACAGCACACCTGGAGGGCCCCGCCGGGGAGTGGGGGGGCTCCGCCATCAAGGCTCAGTGAGCTTCCCTCCCTGAGGGCCGGAGACCCTGTGCCCGCCGGCCGAGGACATCCATCCTTCATCCATCCCTTCATCCGTCAACATGCCCTCTGCGCACCGCCCAGGGATGGCTTCTGCCCAGTGGGTGGGGGAGGCCGGGGGCACTGGAGGCCCCAGCTCAGCTCTCCACACTGGGGCAGGGTTTCTAGGAGAGGCGGCAGCCAGAGTCAGTCACCTGGGCGTTGTCCAAGCCCGGCTGAGTGGAGGGCAGGGTTCATAGGGAAGGGTTTGGAGCAACCAGGGGAAGAGGCGCTGCCAGACTCCCACCCCGAGGGAGCAGGGTGGAGACAGCTCGAGCTGGATGATGGTGTCTGTCAGGGGCACGGAAAGGGACAGGACGGGGGGTACTGTAGGAAGGGCCCGGCCAGGCCCCGCGGGGTACTGCGCATGCTGCTGGCTCCCTCACTCCGCATGCCCCCCTCCCATGCCCTAGCGTACCTGCCTGCGGCCCCTGCATGTCCTCTGGTGTGACTGCTAGTTTTCCCCTGCAATGGCCCCCACTCCCAGCTCTGACAAAGAGCATCACCTGTCCCCAGCCATACCCTGGCACTTTGGGCCTTGCCCAGTTTCTCCAGCCCAGGACTCCAGGCTGCCCATGCCTGCTTCCCCACCCAGGTCCCAGCCTTAGGGAAGCACGGTGGCCCTGTGGGTCAGCGAGGCCTTGGAAGCCAGCTCTGTCTCATGGGCCTGTGTCCGCCTACTGGGTCAGCGCCAAAGTGGCACCATGCAGGCTATGCTTCTCCCCATGGGCCCTGCGCTTCCCACCAAAGCTGCCCAGGCAGGCTGGAGAAGAGGGCCTGGAGCCGGGGAACCCCGTAAATTGCCATTTGGAGCTCACACTTAGAGGAATGGGTTGGCCAAGACCTGGTGCCATCCACTTCCTGGGAGCCTAGGGCCCTCTTCCAGCCTGGCAGGCCTTCTGTGTGCACCTCCCGCAGCCCTGGACCCTGGGACTCGGGTGGGCCGGGTGCCCCCTGCCTGTGCCCCCTGCGTACGTGGCACTCTCTCCCCGCCCAGCTCCAGCAGTACCCTCGGCTGCGCGAGGAGATGGAGCGCATCGTCACCACCCACATCCGGGAGCGCGAGGGCCGCACCAAGGAGCAGGTGAGCCGCCTCCCCTCCTGCCCCTGTGACACGCCATTCTGTCTGTCTGTCTGTCTGTCTGTGTTTTCAGATAGGTTCTCTGTATGTAGTTCAGATTGGCCTTGAACTCACTTTGTAGCTCAGGATCACACGAGTGAGCCGCAAACACCTGGCCTCCTTCCTTTTTGTCTCCATGGTCTCGGCCTTTCTCTTTCCCTTCATGCTGACTCTTTGCTGTTCTCTCTTTTTTCTGATGGTAAAATACACATACCAAAATCTACCACTTTAGACATTTCCAAGTGTACAGTTGAGTGGTATTGAGTGCGTTCCAGCTGTGGCTCAGCCATCACCACCATCCGTCCACAGACCTCTTTTCATCTCATCTGGGTTTTAGTGTGTGCCGGAATCTTCTTCCTTTTTAACATGTGAATAATATTCCATTGAACATACGTACCACATTTTACTTATTCACTTGAGTTGTTTCAATCTTCTGTAAAGATAGATGCACAAATATCTGTTCAAGTCCTTCCTGTCTATGATTTTTTTTTGGTACTGAGGATATTTCTGATTTTTTTTTATCTATACCTGGAAGTGAAACAGCTGGTTCATGATCTATGTTTTTTCTTTTTCTTCTTTTTTTTTCCCTAGTACTACAGATTGAACCCAGGGCCACTCTTTTATGAGCTACATCCCAACCCTTTTTATAGTTTATTTTGAGACAAGATCTTGCTAGGTGGACCAGGCTGGTCTTGAATTGAGAATTCTCCTGCCTCAGCCTCCCAAGTGCTGGATTATATGCATGCACCACCATGCCCAGCTGGAGTCTACCTTTCTCTTAAAAAACCACAGTTCTTATGATCTCTCACAATACTTGTAACACTTAACCTCTGTTCAGTGCCTATGACTGCCCCATCTCTTCAGTCTTTACCGGTCTGGTGGGAATCCAGGCTCAATGAGGACAGATCCAAGCTCACAGGAAGTAGCAGGGGTTAAGGCTGATCCAGCAGGCTGCTTCCAGGAAATTCCTCTCATCAGGATTCAAAGAGTCAAAAACGAGTCCCTGCACACTAATAACTTGTGGGGGTGAGGCTGTCTGCCATACCAGAACCTAAAATTCCTTATTCTTTTGAACAGCTGCAGAGTGCTTCATTGTTTAGAGTACTATAATCTATTTCACCTTCTGATGGTTTGTTCTTCTTTTTTTTTTTTCTATTGTAAATCATACTACAGCTGGGTGCAGTAGCATGGACCTGTGGTCCTACCTACTGGGAAGGCTGAAGCAGGATTGCTTGAAACTAGGAATCTGAGGCCAGCCCGGGCAATGTAACAAGACCCTGACTCAAAACAAAACAAAACCTTATGCTACCTTGAATACTCTGGTACCTATATCTTTGTTTATTTCATGAGTTATCCGTGAGATACAATCTTAGAAGGGGGTATGTGCATTTGAATGTTGTTAAATGTTGCCAAATTGCCCTCCCCAGCATGATGATAATTATGCTTCTGGGGCTGGTGGTGTCGCAGAGGTAGAGCACTTGCCTGGCATATATGCAAGGTCCTGGGTTCAATCCGCAGCATGGAAAAAAAGATTATACTTCTGAGCCAGGCATGGTGGCACACACCTATAATCCCAGCACTCAAGAGGCTGAAGCAGGAGGATCACTGAGAGTTCAAGGCCAGCCTGGGCTACAGAGTGAGTTCAAGGCCAGCCTGGAATACATAGGAAGAGGAGACCCTGTCTCAAAAATCAGACAAAAGATAATACTTCTACCAAGAGTGTACGAGACAGTCCATCTCCCTGTACTTGTGCCCAGACTGATCATTACCAATGCTTATTATTGTTCAGTAGATTTTAAAAGGATTTCATTGTTTTAATT